>NC_083423.1:59940861-60051780 GCF_020745735.1 Hemiscyllium ocellatum
AGCCCCCTCCACCCCACTCCAGAGTTTTATACAGAGAACATAGAATGTAGAACAATCCAGCACTGGAACAGGCGCTTCGGCCCACCAAGTCTGTGCTGATCATGATGGCATTTTAAACTAATCCCATCTGCCTGTACATGGTCCATATCCCTCTATCCCTTGCCTGTCTGTGTATCTGTCTAAATGCAGCTTAAACTTTGCTATTACATCTGCTTCAACCACCTCCAATGGCAATGCGTTCCAGACACGTACCACCGTCCGTGTAAAAATCTCACCTTACACATTTCTTTAAGCTTTTCCCCTCTCACCTTAAACCTGTAGTTCCTAGTATTTGAAATTTCCATGCTAGGAAGAAGTTTCTGATTATCCACTCTATCCATGCCTCTCATGATTTGATATACTTCTTTCAGTGGGCCCCTCATCCTCCAACTTAATTCAAGTTTGTCCAACTTCTCCTTCTAGCTAATATGTTCCAATTCTGTAAATATCCCGGTAAAAGTCTTTGGGATCCTGGCCGAAGCCTTCACATTTTTGTGACCACAACTGTACACAATGTAGCTGAACTATGCTCTTAAGCAGCTGCAACATGACTTGCCAACTTTTATACTCAATGCAGGTTGGTGCAACATTGAGGGCCAAAGGGCCTGTACTGTGCCATAAAGTCCTTTGTGCTATGTTCTATGCCCCTACCAATGATTGTAAGCAAACTGTATCCTGCCTGAAACATCTATATGCTGAAACCCTGAGCTGCCAGTCCAGGGCTTCCTTCAAGCATGTCTCAGTAATTGTAACTATTTCAAATTCCGACATGCTGTTCAATGCTCTAAGTTCATCCACCTTACCAGTCAAATACCTTGCATTAAAATAGATAAAATTTAGCCTTCTGGACCTCCCATGTGCCTTATCCTGCCCAATTTTTTTCTGCCTACTGGCCTGTCATAGCATTCCTTCTCTATCTGATTAGTCATAGAGGATGGGAAGTTTGCAAATGTGACACCATTGTTTGAGAAAGGGGCAAAGGATAACTCGGGAAACTACAGACCTGTCAGTTTAACATCAACAGTAGGAAAACAGATGGAGACCATAAATTTAAGTAGATATGTAGTTAGAGAAAAATAAATTAATACTTGAAAGTCAACATTGCTTTGTCAAAGGCAGGTCATGCCTATCAAATTTACTTGAATTCTTTGA
Organism: Hemiscyllium ocellatum; assembly: GCF_020745735.1. NCBI lineage: Eukaryota > Metazoa > Chordata > Chondrichthyes > Orectolobiformes > Hemiscylliidae > Hemiscyllium > Hemiscyllium ocellatum. Next base: position 59,942,053 of record NC_083423.1, read on the forward strand.
GGAGGTGACACAGGCTAATGCCATGGATGTTGTATATTTGGCCTTTCAGAAAACATTTCATACAATGCCACAGGGCAGGTTGGTTAGCACATTAGAAAAGATTGGGATTAATAGGTCCTTGGCAGCATGGATTACAAGCTGGCTAAAGGACAGAAAGTAAAAGGTAGGTACAAATGGGCATTTCTCAGATTGAAAATTAGGGATTGGTGTTCGACCCTGCTTTTTTCTAATTTATATAAATCATTTAGAGATGGGTATTGAGAGCAAAATCGTATAAATTTGCAAATGATACTAAGCTAGGGAGAAAAATGAATTGTGATGATAATGCTGAGTGACTTCAGAGGGACATTGCCATGTTGGCCAATGGCTTGCACCCGGGAGATGAATTTCAATGCAGAGAAATGTGAGATATACATTTTGTAGAAGAAACACAGAGAGACAACATAGGTGTAATGGTAAAACTTCAAAGGGAATATACTTGAGGGGTTCACATGCATAATTTTCTGATGGTGGCCAGGCAACTTAAAACAGGTGTGAAGAATGCTTTTAGGATCCTTGGGTTTATGAATAGAGGCATAGGATATAAAAGTGAGGAAGTGATGCTGCCCCCTAAAAGTCATTGGTTAGACCACATTTGGAGATCAGTGTTCAGTTTGTGTTCGTTCAGGGCATCAAAAATGTGGGAAGATTAGAGAAATTAGACTTATTCTCCTGGAGCAGAGAAGATTAAAAGGTAACCTTGTTGAGCTATTCAAAATTACGAACAATTTTGACAGGGTAAAGAGGATATTCTGTTTCCACTGGTTGGAATGTCAGGATCTACAGATCACAATTCAAGATTGAATTGCTTTTAGGAGAAGCATGGGATCTATAGATCTGAGAGTTTGATATCAGTAGAGGGCAAGTTGTTGGAGGTGATTCTGCATTTGGAGTGTTAAGAAATGATTAGTGATAGTATGGTCACGTAAGAGGGAAATCATGTCTCACAAACTTGATTGAGATTTTTTAGGAAGTAATAAAAAGATTGATGAGAGCAAATTGGTGGATGTTGTTTACTGGGACTTTAGTAAAGCCTTTGATAAGGTTCCGCATGGTAGACTATTTAGTAAAGTTAGATGATATGGGTGAGCTTGCCAATTAGATGCAAAATTGGTTTCTCGGTGGGAGACAGAGGGTAGTGGTGAAAGGTTGTTTTTCCAACAGGATTGATACTGGGAACACTTTTGTTTGGCATTCATATAAATGATTTGGATGGGAATATAGGAGGCAGAGTTAGTAAGTCTGTGGAGTGAAGAAGGTTATTTAAGGTTACAAAGAGATCTTGATCAATTTTCGGCTGAGGTTTGACAGATAAAGTTTAAGTTGGATAAATCTAAGGTCTTGGATTTAGGTAAAAATGTAACAAGGGCAGGACTTCTACTATTAATGGTAAGACCCTGGTGTTGTAGAACAGAGAGACCGTGGGGTCAAGTACATAAATATTTGAAATTTGCATCAGGAGACAGGGCACTTAGAAGACATTTAACAACAGATTACTTACAGAGTGGAAACAGGCCCTTCGGCCCAACAAGTCCACACCAGCATTTACCTAACACTACAGGCAATTTAACATGGCCAATTCACCTAACCTGCACATTTTTGGACCCTGGGAGGAAACCCACACCAACACAGGACAAATGTACAAACTCCACACAGACAGTTGCCTGAGGTGGGAATTGAACCCAGGTCTCTGGTGCTGTGAGGCAGCAGTGCTAACCACTGTGCCACCATGCCTTTATTGCTCAGACTGTTGAAAATAGGAGTTAGGACACAAAAGGCTTGGAGGGATATGGGCTAAATGCAGGCAAGTAATTTAGTTTGGGAACATGATCAGCATGGACTAGTTAGACTAAAGCATTTACTTCCTTGCTATATGAATCTGAGTCTATGGCTCTGAGAGGTATAAGTGAGACAGGGGGAAAAAGTTTTACTCAGATAGTTGTTAAATTTGGAATACACTGCCTGGGACGGTGGTGGAAGTTGATTCCAAAAGAGAAATTTCAATAGAGAACCGGATATATATTTGAAAATGATGAATTTAGAGGGCTGTGGAGATACGGCTGAAGAATGGAACTAGCTGGGTAGCTCTTCTGGAAGCCAGAACTGTCACATTAGGTTGAATGGCCTCCTTCTGTGCTCTAGGTTCAAGAGCAAACCTCCCAACAAGAATATTGAATCCATTCCAAACCAGCTGAAACATGTTCAGCTTATACCTGTCTCACCTACCCCAGAAACTGTCTCAATGATTCAAAAATCTAAAATGTTCAATCTTACACTATCCCTTTAGTTACATGTTCATCTGAACATCTTCCTATTCCTACACTGAGTAGCATGTGACATAGGAAGCAATTCAGGTGAATTGGCCATGATGAGTTGCCCATAGTAATAGGTGCATTAGTAGGGAGTAGGGGAATGGATCTGGGTGGGTTACTCATTTTTGGAGGTTCGGTTGGACCAAAGAGCCTGTTTCCACATTGCTGGGAATCTATTCTAATCAGTGGGTGGCACAGTGGTTAGCACTGCTGCCTCATAGCACCAGAGACCCAGGTTCAATTCCCACCTCAGGCAACTGTCTGTGTGGAGTTTGCACATTCTCCCCATGTCTCTGTGGGCTTCCTCTGGGTGCTCTGGTTTCCTTCCACAGTCCAAAAATGTGCAGGTTAGATTGCCCATAGTGTTAGGTGTAGGGGAATGGGTCTGGGTGGGTTGGTCTTGGGAGGGTTGGTTTGGACTTGTTAGGCCGAAGGGCCTGTTTCCACACTGTAAGTAATATAATCTCAAGATTGCAACATTAATAGTTCTCTTCTTCAAGCTACTGTCACAGGACCTAATTTCTTTTTAAATGCATGCCATTTATTCATGTTGGTGGTATTGATGTGTGCCGCAGAGACATTCCTGATGAAGGGTTTATGCCTGAAACATTGATTCTCCTGTTTCTTGGATGTTGCTTAACCTTCTGTGCTTTTCTAATGCCACAGTTTCAACTCTGATGTGTACCACGGCTGCTGGTTGTTTATCCTCTCCCTTCAGAATGCCCTTCAGCCACACTGAGATATCCCTGACTCTGGCAATGGTCAACATACCATTTAGGAGTTGCGTTTGCAATCACATAAGCATTTATAATCAGTTCCCCTTAGAATTGAATCCTTTCTAAGTAAACCTATCCCAGTCTTTTCCACCCCTGCTGTGCAGCAGCACCAGCAGGGGAAGATAATCACAACCTTGGCTGTTGCTGCTTTCCCCTGAGAGGCAATTCCCATTTCCTCCCAACCAAAAGTAGGATTTAACATTGGGTACATCAGTTTGAGAGGGAGTTGGTCACAGGAGACTCCTGCACCAGCTCCTCGTTTACTTGTATTCCTGTTGATCATTCAACATTTTCTACCTGTCTAGCCCTTACTTGTGATGTGATCAGCACCCCAAACATGTTATCCACACATTCTCAGCCTCACGGATGCTCTGTAGTGAGTCTGTCGCAGCTTCATCTGCTCCTTGCTGCAAATCAGGAGTTGCAGCTGAACACACTTCCTGCCTACGTAGTCACCATGGAGACTGGAAGAGTCTCTGATGTCCCACGTCTTGCAGAAGAGCATTCCACAGGGCTGAGCTCTCCTGTCATTATGGTCCTTACCAACTACAGACAATAAACTGGGAACAAATTACTCAACCTTATCCAAAATTCACCAAATCAGATTTCTTACTGTCTCTCTTTCCCTTCCTAACAAATTACAAAAACCACAAAATAAAGACTTTATACTCTGTCTCCTCCTGGTATTACTCACTCAGTTGCTAAAGCTGGTTCCTAAGCAGCCACTCCTCGTATCCCATATCACTTTTTGAATTTCAGGAGCTTTGCCTCAGAACTCAGTGATGGTTCCACCCACTCTGCTCCCCTCCTGCTCTGAATGAGCTTGATCTGCTCCCTGTCCCTCTTTTGTTTCAACTAAACTCAATCTGCTCCCTTTCCTTCTCCCACTCCGACTGAACTCAGTCTGCTCCCTTTCCTTCTCCCACTCCGACTGAACTCAGTCTGCTCCCTCTCCTTCTCCCACTCCGACTGAACTCAGTCTGCTCCCTCTCCTTCTCCCACTCCGACTGAACTCAAGCTGTTTTCTCTCCTTCTCCTACTCCGAGTGAACTCAGTCCACCCCGTCTCCTTCTCCCGTTCTGACTGAACTCATTCCGCTTCCTCTCCTGCTCTGCCTGATCCTGATCCATTCCCGCTCCCTCTCATTCTTCTGCTCCGATTGAGCTCAATCCATTCCTCTCCCTTTCCCAGTCCGATGGAACTCAATCTGGGCTGTACTCCTCTGGTTTTTATCCACAAACTCTGCTGCTGTTCACCCCAGGTTAACTCCACTCTGTTCACCCCAGATTAACTCCACACTGCCCCCTCTCATGCTCCGACTAAGCTGTGTTCAAGAAATTTGCTTAATCAAAATGTGAAGCCCAAAAGGCTGAGTTATGCCAAATAGCTTTTGAAAACTTAAAAAAAATTTCAACAAATTATTCAGCTCTTCTAGTCCCAAATTTTGTAGGAGTCAGTTCAAATTAGATATTGAGAGCAGTGACAAAAAGGCTGAAGCTCGGAATGATGAGGCCGGAATGCATTCTCCCGTTCTGCAGTCTCAATCAATGGAAGGGACTGCCACAAACTAAACATGAGGTAAAGTACCGAGGTGGGAAAGGAGATGAACAATTCCCAGCCTGGAATCAACTTGTCATTGTTAAGGATCCAGCGAAACTGTAGATCCTTGCATCGGGAATCAGCACAACATACGGCTTTGTCCGACTCAGAGCCAGACCTTGCTGGCTTCACCTCCAATCCAATGACACCTCATCACACCCTAGGAGGAACAGGACTGCTCCCTTAACCTTGGTCAAGAGGCAATATGCCCCATGGAGGAACAGGACTGCTCCGTCAGCCCTGATCAAGTGACAATATAGTCGAGAATGTCTTGTGAAAAAACAGAACAGGTCAGGCAGCATCAGAGGAGCAGGAGAATCGATGTTTCGGGCATAAGCCCTTCATCAGGCCTGAGGGAGCTGTCCTGTTCCTCCTGAGGGTATTGTCTTTTGATCAGGCCTGAGGGAGCTGTCCTAATCTGCCCGGGGGTGAATCATCCTGCCCGAAACATCGATTCTCCTGCTCCTCGGATGCTGTTGACCTATTGTGCTTTTCCAACATGACACTCTCAACTCTGATCTCCAGCATCTGCAGTCTCACTTTCTCCAAGTGGCAATATATCCCAGGAAGGAACAGGAGCAGCTCCCTCAGCCTTGATTGAGCGGCAATGTTCCCACCCACCCTACTGTCACACCCCTGGCCGAAATAGGACAGCTCCCTCAGCCTGGAAGGAGGGACATTTCCCTCCCCCCGCCCCCGCCTCAGGCAGGAACTGGACAGCTCCCTCAGACCTGATCAACAGACAACACACTCAAGGAAGAACAGGAGTGTTCCCTCAGACCTGATCAACAGACAACACTCTCAAGAAGGAACAGGACAGTTCCCTCAGCCTGGAACAAGGGACATTGCCCTCCCACCCCCCCACCCCCCTCCACCCCAGGCAGGAACAGGTCAGCTTCCCTCAGACCTGATCAAAAGACAATATCCTCTGGGAGGAACAGGACAGCTCCCTCAGACCCACAAGGGGAAATCCTACCTCCCCCCGCCTCCCCCAAGGAGAAACAGGACAGCTCCTTCAGGCCTGTGAAGATGCAACACTTCACCCACAGCATAGGGGATTCAGGATCCAGTGTTAGGACCATGGGAGAACATCTATTAGAGTTTTGCAACAAAATGATAACTTACAAGTGGGTTTGAAAATTGTCAGTATAAATATGCATGGTGTAAAAACTATTATGCAATGTGTTTCCACATTGGCTAACCTCGCCAATTTCAAAGTGGACCTCCTGTCTCTGCAGGAGTGTGGGACACTGACCTCAGCAGCTCCAGGAAACGGTCAAACTTGTGGATCCACGGGCCTTTGATTTGGTCGGGGAAAACAATCACCATTCCTCCGGCCTGGATATTCTGCTGTGAGGTGGCAACTTTAACATCTCCAAAGTTAAGAAAGTGGAGGGTGGGTGCCTCCTCCAAAAGAAATGTTCCCCTGAGACTAATTAATGTGTGCTACTGCTGGCAACATCCCGGCCAGTCACTCGGGTCGGAGACTTCAACTGCATCATCAATGTGGAAGGATGATCTGTAAGGGCTGACAGCAAACAGGATGCCATGTTCAGATTCCTAATGGAAACAATCAAAGTTGTCAAATTGCATGACATCTTTGGTACCGCTGCAGAGAGAGTGCAGTGTAGGTACATCTGGTAGACAGGCCTATCTGATCAAGGACAGATTTTCTTTTTGTGTCTAGCACATTCTTGGTCAGATCCACCGATGTCAAGCTGGTGTACTTTTCTGACCACTGTCTCCTACTGGCTGACTGAAACTTACAGAATGATCAGTACGCCAGCAAAGGAACGTGGAAGGTGAATGTGAAACTGTTGACTCCAGAAAATATTGTGGAATTCAAAAGGGATGACACAAGTTGGAAAAGCATGATGCCTCTCCTTGATTCTGCAGTTGATTGGTTGGAAATAGTCAAGGAGTACATCAAGAGGTCCTTCATCATAAATGTGTTCAGGAGGTGAGAAAGAGTTAAACTCCAGAAAAAAACAACCATAAAACTGGAATATCTGCAGATGTTGTAAAGCAGAAACAAAACAGAAATTGCTGGAAAAAAATCAGCATGTCTAGCAGCATCAAGAGAAGTCAGAGTTGGCATTTTGGATCAAGTGATCCTTCCTCAGAATTGATGGTAGGTAGGAAAATGTGGGTTTTTATGCAAAAAATATGGTGGGAAGTTGATAAGGGGTAATTGATAGGTAGAGATAGAACCCAAAGAGAGACAAAAATGGTTGGACAGACAAAGGAGTGGATAATGATCTGGCTAGGAGGTTGAATAACTGTTAATGGACTCTGTTATTGACTAACAATGGGTTATGTGTAATAGCAGAATATGCGATTACAAAACCTGGTGTGTGTGTGTGTATGTGTGTGTGTGTGTGTGTGTGTGTGTGTGTGGTGGGGGAGGGGCAGGGTGTTAGGACATTGGAGAGTTCAAGCTCTAAAGTTATTAATATTGATATTGATATTAACACCAGGGGGCTACAGGGTCCCCAAGTGGAAAATGAGGTGTTGTCCTTCCAGCTTACACTGAGCTTCACTGGAACACTTCAACAAGCCTGAGCCAGAGATGATGACCATGGAACAGGGTGGTGTGTTAAAGTGGCAGGTGACTGGAAGCTCAGGATCTTTTTGCAGGAAGAACGTTGTGTTGTGTGAAGCGGCCACTGAGTCTATGCTTCACTTTCTCCAATGTAGAGGAGACCACATTGTGAGCAGTTATTGCAATAGACTAGATATCGATTTCAATAACTTCAGTGCTTGAACTCTCCTAAGTCCTAGCACTCTTGTCTCCCCCCCCCCCCACACACACACACATCAGGCTTTGTAATCACCTAGTCTGCTATTACACACAACCAATGTTTAGCCAATAACAGTCTCCATTAACAGTTATTCACCCTCCTAACCAGATTGTTATCCATTCCTTAGTTTTACCAACTGCTTTTTTCTCTCTTTGAGCTCTCTCCCTATTCTACTCCTCACCCCTTCGCCACACTCTATCCTATGCATTAAAAAACCCAACTTTCCTAGCTACCTCAGGCCAGAGAAAGGATGACTGGACTCAAATTATGAATTCTGATTTCTCTTCATTTAAAAGTTGAAGTTCTAAATTAGAGAAAGGTCAAATTTGATGGTATTAGGCAAGGACTTTCAAAAGCTGATTGGAGGCAGATGTTCGCAGGTAAAGGGATGGCTGGAAAATGGGAAGCCTTCAGAAATGAGATAACAAGAATCCAGAGAAAGTATATTCCTGTCAGAGTGAAAGGGAAGGCTGGTAGGTATAGGGAATGCTGGATGACTAAAGAATTGAGAGTTTGGTTAAGAAAAAGAAGGAAGCATATGTCAGGTATAGGAGAAAGTGAGGACTGCAGATGCTGGAGATCAGAGCTGAAAATGTGTTGCTGGAAAAGCGCAGCAGGTCAGGCAGCATCCAAGGAGCAGGAGAGTTGATGTTTCGGGCATGAGCCCTTCTTGAGGAAAAGCCCTTTTCCTGAAGAAGGGCTCATGCCCAAAACATCGACTCAGCAGATGTCAGGTATAGACAGGATAGATCGAGTGAATCCTTAGAAAAGTATAAAGAAAGTAGGAGTATACTTAAGAGGGAAATCAGGAGGGCAAAACAGGGACATGAGATAGCTTTGGCAAAGAGAATTAAGGAGAATCCAAAGGAGTTTTACAAATATATTAAGGACAAAAGAGTAACTAGGGAGAGAATAAGGCCCCTCAAAGATCAGCAAGGTGGCCTTTGTGTGGAGCCACAGAAAATGGAGGCGATACTAAATGAATATTTTGCATCAGTATTTACTGTGGAAAAGGATATGGAAGATATAGACCGTAGGGAAATAGATGGTGACATCTTGTAAAATGTCCAGAATACAGAGGAGGAAGTGCTGGATATCTTGAAATGGTTAAAGGTGGATAAATCCCCAGGACCTGATCAGGTGAACCCGAGAACTCTGTGGGAAGCTAGAGAAGTGATTGCTGGGCCTCTTGCTGAGATATTTGTATCATCGATTGTCATAGGTGAGGTGCCGGAAGACTGGAGGTTGGCAAACGTGGTGCCTCTGTTTAAGAAGGGTGGTAAAGACAAGCCAGGGAACTATAGACTGGTGAGCCTGACATTAGTGGTGGGCAAGTTGTTGGAGGGAATCCTGAGGGACAGGGTGTACATGTACTTGGAAAGGCAAGGACAGATTAGGGATAGTCAATATGGCTTTGTGCATGGGAAATCATGTCTCACAAACTTGATTGAGTTTTTTGAAGTAACAAAGAAGATTGATGAGGGCAGAGCAGTAGATGTGATCTGTAAGGCATTCGACAAGGTTCCCCATGGGATACTGATTAGCAAGGTTAGATTTCATGGAATACAGGGAGAACCAGCCATTTGGATACAGAACTGATTCAAAGGTAGAAGACAGCGGGTGGTGGTGGAGGGTTGTTTTTCAGACTGGAGATTTGTGACCAGTGGAGTGCCACAAGGATCGGTGCTGGGTCCACTACTTTTCATCATTTACATCAATGATTTGGATGCAAGCATAAGAGATATAGTTAGTAAGTTTGCAGATGACACCAAAATTGGAGGTGCAGTGGACAGTGAAGAGGGTTACCTTACATTATACAACAGGATCTTGACCAGGTGGGCCAATGGGCTGAGAAGTGGCAGATGCTGTTTAATTCAAATAAATGCAAGGTGCTGCATTTTGGGAAAGTAAATCTTAGCAGGACTTATACACTTAATGGTAAGGTCCTAGGGAGTGTTGTTGAACAAAGAGACTTTAACGTGCAGGTTCATAGTTCCTTGAAAGTGGAGTCACGGGTAGATAGGATAGTGAAGAAGGCATTTGGTATGCTTTCTTTTATTGGTCAGAGTATTGAGTACATGAGTTGGGAGGTCATGTTGCAGCTGTACAGGACATTGGTTAGACCACTGTTGGAATATTGTATGCAATTCTGGTCTCCTTCCTATCAGAAAGATGTTGTGAAACTTGAAAGGGTTCAGAAAAGATTTACAAGGATGTTGCCAGGGTTGGAGGATTTGAGCTACAGGGAGAGGCAGAACAGGCTGGGGCTGTTTTCCCTGGAGCGTTCGAGGCTGAGGGGTGACCTTATAGAGGTTTACAAAATTCTGAGGGACATGGATAGGGTAATTGGATAAAGTCTTTTCCCTGGGGTGGGTGAGTCCAGAACTAGAGGTTTAGGGTGAGAAGAGAAAGATATAAAAGAGGCCTAAGGGGCAACTTTTTCTCGCAGAGGGTGGTACGTGTATGGAATGAGCTACCAGAGGAAGTGGTGGAGGCTGGTACAATTGCAACATTTAAGAGGCATTTGGATGGATATTTGAATAGGAAGGTTTGGTGGGATATGTCCGGGTGCTGGCATGTGGGACTAGATTGGGTTGGGATAGCTGGTCGGCATGGACGGGTTGGACCAAAGGATCTGTTTCCATGCTGTACATCTCTATGACTCTATGACTCTATGACACTAGCTTTCAGAGCGCTAGTCCTTCATCAGGTGGTTGTAAAGTATACAATTGTAAGACACAGAATTTATAGCAAATGTTTACAGTGTGATGTAACTGAAATTATACATGAAAAAAAACTTGATTCTTTGATAGTGACCATGATAGTTTCACTTCTTTCATACGTAAATCACAATTTTTTAATAAAAAAGTAACATTCTCAGGTTAACTTTAACAATTGGTGTCAGCCCAGATAATATATTTAAGGTGTTAAGTCCCCTTTGTGCTGTTGTTTATGCCATACTGTTTAGACTGATTCTAATCTAAAAAATGAGTTAACAGTCTTACATGGATTCATACAGTTTTTGAGCAAAATACAATGTAACTCTGCAAGTACAAATTCACCCCACAAATGTATATGTGTATGAGTGCATGTGGGTTTTGTGTGTGTGTGTGTGTGTCTGGGGTGGGGGACTGTGAGTGTCTGTGGGAGAGAGTGTTTATGTGTGTGCGTGAGTGTACAGGGGTCCAAGTCTGTGAGAGGGTGCATGTGTGAGTGTGGGAGTGTGTGTGTCTATAGGAGCGTGTCTGTGTGTGTGTGTGTCTGTATATAGTAATGCCTGTGTGTGAGTGCGTGTGCGCGTGTGTGTGTGTGTGTAGGAGTGTCTCTATGTGTGTGTGCATGTGCATGCGCACGTGTGTGTCTGTGTGTGTGTATTGGGAGGGAACATTCCTGTCTGGTGATTGTTGTGCGGTGCCCATTCATCCGTTGCCATAGCCTCTTCTAGGTTTCACCAATGTACCATCCCTCAGGGCATCCTTGCTTGCAGAGTATGAGATAAACAACGTTGGCTGAGTCACATGAGTACCTGCCACGTAAGGCAGGAGTGTTCCCTCCCAGTTAGAGAACACTTCAGCGGTCCAGGACATTCGACCTTGGACCTTCAGATGACCATCCTCCAAGGCAGACTTCAGGGCAGGCAATGGCAAAAAGTGGCCAAGCAGAGGCTGATAGCTAAGTTCAATATCCATAGGGAAGGCCTCAACCGGGACCTTGGGTTCATGTGACACTACAGGTGACCACCATTGCACTACACACACACACACAGACTCTCCTATACATACACAAACACACACTACACGTACTCCTATACACACACACACAGAAAGTGTTATACACAGACTCATACACACTCCTACAGACACATACCCTCCCACACACACATATGCACTCTCTCTCACAGACACTCACAACACCCCCTCACACACACAAGGTCAAATGTTTCCATGAGATGAAAAGGATCAGACAGGTATAGTTTCCCCTACCCAAAGTGAAGAAAATTTCTGAGAAATTTGTCTTAAATTTCAGGACAATGATTACTCCATTGACAGAGTCGTTCAGCATGGAAACAGACCCTTCAACCCACCATATCTATGCCAATCAAAAAACACCAAACTGCACAAATTTCATTTCCCTGTATTTGGTCCATTGCCTACAATGCCCAGGCATTTTGAGTACTTATCCAGATGCTTCTTAAATATTGTAAGAGTACTGCCTCCACCACCAGGCAGCACATTCTATATTTCTACGACCCCCTGAGTGAAAAGAAATTCCTTTTATAAAGTTGTAACAAGACATCCTTGTTCTGATATTCTACACCCCAGCTAATGAAAGCAAGCATTCCTTATGCCTTCTTCACCACCCCGTCCACATGTGCTGACAGTTTTAGGAACCTATGGTCTTGTACACCAAGATCCATTTGTTTCCCAGTACTCTCTAGGGACCTACCATTCATTGTACAAATCTTTCCCTTATGAAACCTCTCAAAGTGCATCACCTCACATTTATTAGGGATAATTCCATCTGCCATTGCTTTGCCTAGTTTACCAGCTGGTCAATATCAGATTGTGTCCTGAGACCATCCTCCTTTCTATCAACAAAGTCATCAATTTTTTTGTCATCTGCAAACTTACTCATTATACCTTTCACCTTCACATTCACATTATTAATGCGCATATCAAGCAGCAAGGGTGCCAGCACTGTTTGCTGTGGAACACTTCTGGTCACAGGCTTCCAGTCACAAAGTCCATTGACACTTCAGTTGTGTCCAACAAAATCCTATCTCTAAAATTGAAAGAGTCTGGAACAGTTCCTAAAGATTGGAGGGCAAACAAGATAACCCCATTACTTAAAAATAGAGGTGGATTCTGGGCTGGAAAATTACTTGCTGGAAAGGCGCAGCAGGTCAGGCAGCATCCAAGGAGCAGAAGAATCGATGTTTTGGGCATGAGCCCTTCTTCAGGAAACCTGCTCCTTGGATGCTGCCTGACCTGCTGCGCTTTTCCAGCAACACATTTTCAGCTCTGATCTCCAGCATCTGCAGACCTCACTTTCTCCTGGAAAATTACTTTCAAGGCCTGTGAGGCAAAGAGTGAGGCTTGTTGGCTCTTCACCTCATGGTGACCCTTATTGATACCGAACCCCATCATCTGCAGCAGGAGTATGTTCTGCATGATATTTGATATGTATGATTAGATTACTTACAGAGTGGAAACAGGCCCTTCGACCCAACAAGTCCACACTGACCCACTGAAGAGCAACCCACACAGACCCATTCCTTTAGAGGCAGCATGGTGGCTCAGTGGTTAGCCCTGCTGCCTACAGTGCCATGGACCCAGGTTCAATTCCAGCCATGGGTGACTGTCTGTGTGGAATTTGCACATTTTTCTTCACACAGCGGGTTGTGAGTTCATGGAATGCCCTGCCCGTATCAGTGGTGAACTCTCCTTCTTTATGGTCATTTAAGCGGGCATTGGATAGGCATTTGGAAGTTATTGGGCTAGTATAGGTTAGGTAGGATTCGGTCGGCGCAACATCGAGGGCCGAAGGGCCTGTACTGTGCTGTATCCTTCTATGTTCTATGTTCTATATGTTCTACATTTACCCCTTCACCTAACACTGCAGTCAATTTAGCATGACCAAGGTGGAGGGAGTGGAAATGAGGAAGCTGGAGAAATCTACATTCATCCCGTGTGGTTGGAGGGTTCCTAGGCGGAAGATGAGATGCTCTTCCTCCAGGCGTCATGTGGCCAGGGTCTGGTGATGGAGGAGGCCAAGGACCTGCATGTCATTAGCGGAGTGGGAGAGGGAGCTAAAGCATTCAGCCACAGGGCGGTTGGGTTGGTTGGTCCGGATGTCCCAGAGGAGTTCTTTGAAACGATCCGCCTGAAACGCTACTTTAAGTTCCTTTATATGGACTTGGACTTGCTTAGTGCCAAGGTTTTGGAATGGAGGAGAAATTTGTTAGGTGTTTCCAGGACAGATTTTTGAAACAACATGTAAACAGTCCATTAAGGAAGGGGCCATACTAGACCGGGTGTTGGAGAATGAGTCCAGCTAGGTAATTGAGATTTCAGTAGGGAAGCATGTCAGGAAGTGACCATCATTTTATAAATTCTAAGTTACTTATAGATAAGGATGAGAGTAGTCCTCGGGTATTAAATAGAGAGAAGACTAACTACCACTATATTAGATCAGAACTGAAGAATGTCAATTGGTGGCAGTAGATGTTTTATATATAGACTTTAGCAAGGCCTTTATTGCAGGCTGATACAGTCACCTAGGATCTGTGGTGAGATGGTATGATAGATGCAGAACTGACTTAGTCATAGAAGACAGAGAGTAGCAGAAGAGTGTATTTCAGGTTGAAGATCTATGACTAGTGGTGTGACTAACAGGGATCAATGCTGGGACCTCTGTTGTTTGTAATGCATATACATTACAATAAAGGTGACCTCATTAGTATGTTTGCAAATGACACTAAGATAGGGGGAGCTGTGGAGAGTGAGGAGGATTGCCAGCAGATACAGCGGGATGTAGATAGGGTGGAGACTTGGGCAGAGAAATGACAGACGAAATTTAATCTGGAAAAATGTGAAGTGATGCATTTTGGAAGATCGAATGCAAGAGAGAATACAGTAAATGGCATAATGCTTAATAGCATTAACGTACAGAGATATCTAGGTGTACAGGTCCACAGTTCCCTGAAAGTGGTAATACAGATAAGTTGGTCGAGAAGGTATATGACATGCTTAACTTCATCAGTCTGGGCAAAGACTGGCAAGTCAAGTCACAGCTGGATGGAAGTTGAGTAATAACAGGATTACCTAACACACCATTTTAAATTGGAGAAAGGCTAACTTTGACAGTATTAGGTAAGAACTTTCAAAAGTTCATTGGGGTGAATATTTGCAGGTAAAAGGATTGCTGAAAAATGGGAAGCCTTCAAAAATGAGATAACGGGAGTCCACAGACAGTTTATTCCTGTTAGGGTGAAGGGCAAGGTTGGTAAGTGTAAGGAATGCTAGATGACAAGGAAATTGAGGTTTTGGTCAAGAGCAAGAAGGAAATATATGTCGGGTATAAACAGCAGAGATTGAGTAAATCCCTAGAGGAGTACAAAGGCAGTATGAGGGAAACCAGGGGGGAAAAAAGGGGACATGAGATAGCTTTGACAAGTAGAGTTAAGGAGAATCTAAAAGTTTCTAAGAATAGATTAAGGATAAAAGCATAACTAGGAAGACAATAGGGCGCTTAAACATTGATCGTAGAACATTACAGTGCAGTATAGGCCTTTCAGCCCTCGATGTTGTTCTGACCTGTGGAACCAATCTAAAGCCTATCTATCCGACACTATTCCATTTCCATCCATATGTTTATCCAATGATCATTTAAATGCCCTTAAACTTGGTCTGTCTACTACTGTTGCAGGCAGGGCATTCCACACCTCTACTATACTCTCTGAGTAAAGAAACTACCTCTGACACCTGTCCTATATCTATCACTTCTCATTTTAAAGCTATGTCCCCGCATGCTAGCCGTCACCATCCGAGGAAAAAGTCTCTCACTGTCCCCCCATCTCACCCTCTGATTATCTTACATGTCTCAATTGAGTCATCTTGCAACCTTCTTCTCTCTAACGAAAACAGCCTCAAGTTCCTCAGCCTTTCCTCATGAGACCTTCCTTCCATACCAGGCAACATCCTAGTAAATCTCCTCTGAACTCCTTCCAAAGCTTCCACATCTTATGCGGAAAGTCAGGAGGCATGGGATAGAGGGAAACTTGGCCAATTGGATTGAAAACTGGCTAACCGGTCGAAGTCAGAGAGTGGTGGTAGATGGTAAATATTCAGCCTGGAGCCCAGTTACAAGTGGAGTTCCGCAGGGATCAGTTCTGGGACCTCTGCTGTTTGTAATTTTTATTAATGACTTGGATGAGGGAGTCGAAGGGTGGGTCAGTAAATTTGCAGATGATACGAAGATTGGTGGAGTTGTGGACAGTGAGGAGGGCTGTTGTCAGCTGCAAAGGGACTTAGATATGATGCGGAGCTGGGCTGAGGAGTGGCAGATGGAGTTCAACCCTGCCAAGTGTGAGGTTGTCCATTTTGGAAGAACAAATAAGAATGCGGAATACAGGGTTAACGGTAGAGTTCTTAGTCAGGTGGAGGAACAGAGGGATCTTGTGGTCTATGTACATAGATCTTTGAAAGTTGCCACTCAGGTGGATAGAGCTTGTAAGAAGGCCTATGGTGTATTAGCGTTCATTAGCAGAGGGATTGAATTCAAGAGTCGTGAAGTGATGTTGCAGCTGTACAGGACTTTGGTTAGGCCACATTTGGAGTACTGTGTGCAGTTCTGGTCGCCTCACTTTAGGAAAGATGTGGAAGCTTTGGAGAGGGTGCAGAGAAGATTTACCAGGATGTTGCCTGGAATGGAGAATAGGACGTACGAGGACAGGTTGAGAGTTCTCGGCCTTTTCTCGTTGGAACGGCGAAGGATGAGGGGTGACTTGATAGAGGTTTATAAGATGATCAGAGGAATAGATAGAGTAGACAGTCAGAAACTTTTTCCCCGGGTACAACAGAGTATTACAAGGGGACATAAATTTAAGGTGAAGGGTGGAAGGTATAGGGGAGATGTCAGGGGTGGGTTCTTTACCCAGAGAGTGGTGGGGGCATGGAATGCGCTGCCCGTGGGAGTGGTAGAGTCAGAATCATTGACAACCTTTAAGCGACAATTGGATAGGTACATGGATGGGTGCTTAATCTAGGATAGATGTTCGGCACAACATCGTGGCCGAAGGGCCTGTTCTGTGCTGCATTGTTCTATGTTCTATGTTCTATCTTTCTTATAATGCAGTGATCAGAACTGTACACAATACTCCAAGTGCATCTGCACTAGAGTTTTGTACTGCTGCAACATGACCTGACTCTGAAACCCAATCCTTCTACTAGTAAAAGTTAACACACGGTATGCCTTCTTAACAACCTTATCAACCTGGGTGGCAACTTTCAGGTATCTATGTACATGGACATGGATCTCTCTGCTCATCTACACCATTAGCTCACTCCTCTGCATTCTTGTTGCTCCTTCCAAAGTGAACCACCCCAGACGTTTCCACATTAAACTCTATTTGCCACCTCTCAGCCCAGCTCTCCAGCTTATTTATTCCCCCCTATAACCCGCAACACCCTTCAGCACTATCCACAACTCCACCAACCTTAGTGTCATCCACAAATTTACTAACACATCCTTCTCCGCCCTCATCCAGGTCATTTACAAAAATGACAAACAGCAATGGCCCCAGAACAGATCCTAGCTGTACATCAATAGTAACTGAACTCCAAGATGAACATTTCCAAATCAACTGCCACCCTCTGTCTTCTTACAGCTAGCTAATTTCTGATCCAAACCGCTAAATCACCCTCAGTCCCATTCCTCCATAATTTGTGCAATAGCCTGCTGTAGGGAACCTTATCAGATGCCTTACATAAATCCAAATACATCACATCAACCGCTTTACCCTAATCCACCTGTTTGGTCACCTTCTGAAAGAACTCAATAAAGGCTGTGATGTACGCCCTACCTTTCACAAACCGTGTCGACTATCCCTAATCAACTTATTTATTTATAGAGGATTATAAATTCTATCTCTTATAATCTTTTCCAACACTTTATCCACAACTGAAGTAAGGCTCACTGCTCTATGATTATCAGGGTTGTCTCTACTTTTAAAGATCAACAAGCTGCCTATGTGTGGAACTGCAGGAGATGGGGAGTTATTAACAAATATTTTGCATCAATGTTTACTGTGTAAAAGAACATAGAAGATAGAAAACATTGGGAAGTAACTAGCAAAATCTTAAAAAATGTTCATGTTACATAGGAGGAGGTGCTGGACATTGTAAAACATATAAAAGTTGATAAATCCCAAGGACCTGATAAGGTGCACCCTGGAACTCTGTGGGAAGCTACAGAAATGATTTCTGGAATCCCTGCAAGATATTTGCACCATTAATTGCTACAGGTGAGGAGCCAGAAGACAGAGGTTGGCTAATGTGGTGCCACTATTTAAGAAAAGTGGTAAGGAAAAGTCAGACATCTATAGACCTGTGAGCCAGTGGTGGGCAAGTTGTTGGCGGGAATCCTGAGGGAACAGATTTACTTGTATTTGGAAAGGCAAGGGCTGATTAAGGATAGTGAGCATGATTTTGTGCAAGGGAAATCATGTCTCACTAACTTAATTTAGCTTTTGGAAGAAGCAATGAAGAGGATTGATGAGGGCAGAGCAGTGGACATGATCTATATGGCCTTCAGTATGGCATTTGGAAAGGTTCCTCATGGTACACTGACTAGCAAGATTAAATCAAATGCAAAACAAGGAAAACTAGCCATTTGAATACAAAGCTAGCTCGAAGGTAGAAGACAGAGGGTAGTGGAGGAGGGTTGCTTTTCAGACTGGAGGCCAGCGGTGTGCCACAAGTATCGGTGCTGGGTCCACTGTTTCTTATCAGTTATATCAATTATTTGGATGTGAACGTAGGAAGTATAAATGTTATGTTTGCAGATGACACCAAAATTGGAGGGGTAGTGGACATAAAGAAGGTCACCTCGGATTGATCAGATGGACCAATGAGCCGAGGAGTGACAGATGGAGTTTTATTTAGGCAAATGTGAGATGCTACATTTTGGAAAGGCAAGTCAGGGCAGGATTTATACACTTATTGGTAAGGACCTGGAGAGTGTTGCAGAACAAAGAGACCTTGGCGTGCAGGTTCATTGTTCCTTGAAAGTGGAGTTGCAGGTAGACAGAATAGGGAAGAAGATGTTTGGTATGCTAGCCTCTATTGGTTAGTGCATCGTGTGAGGGAGTTGGGACATCATGTTGCAGCTGTACAGGACATTGGGTAGGCCACTTTTGGAATACTGCATGCTATTCTGGTCTCCCTACAGGAAGAATATTGTGAAACTTGAAAGGGTTCTGAAAAGGTTTTACAAGGATGTTGCCAGGGTTGGAGGATTTGAGAAATAGGGAGAGGCTGAATAGGATGTGGATATTTTCCCTGAAGTGACAGAGGCTGAGCGGTGCACTTATACAGGTTTATAAAGTCATGAGAGGCATGGATAGGGTAAATGGACAAGGTTCTTTTCCTTGGGGTGAGGGAGGCCAAAATTAGAGGCCACAGGTTTAAGGAGACAGGAGAAAGATTTAAAAGGGACCTATTGGGGGCATAGCTGGAGTGTGTATGGAAAGAGCTACCAGAGGAAGTGGTGAAGGCTGGTACAATTACAACATTTAAAAGGCATCTGGATGGGTATATGAGTAGGATTTAGAGGGATATGGGCCAAATGCTGGCAAATGGGACTAGGTTAATTTAGGATATCTGGTTGTCATGGATGGGTTGGTCCGAAGGGTCTGTACATCGCTCTGACTCTATGACCAGAAAACTGAACACAAGCATTAAAGCTACTATTAGTATTAAGATGATTATGAGCTTTGAAAATCATCATGAAAATTCAATATGGGTTTTGCAGTAATTTTGCATTACTTAAAATATATTTGTTTTTCATTTAGAATTGTGTAAGACCAAATATTGCTACTGTGCAGAAAACCCATCCATATTTTGCTCTGTAAAAGTTAGTTCCATGTAGTGTACTGGTTTAATTTTTTTAACAAACTATATTAATACTGCATTATGCAGAACAGATAAGACTTGAAGGACGTCCTATAGAAAGTAGCATCCATTGGTATTTTAAAATCAAGAGGCTATAATAATCAGACAGTAAATCAATACAGTCTGTGGAAACTTTTGAACTTTAATGATTTTTGATACATTCTTATCACCGATAGTGAACCTTATGTTAAATATTAAAGGTTGAAAGCATCCCTGCACATTTGCAGGTTGGCAAGATCTTTGCATAATTGGTCCGAAGGGGTCAGTACTAGCTGTACAAATACCAGGTTTTGCATCATACTGTGCTGTGCTGCTTTAGTTGGTACTGGAGGTGCTTTTGCATGAGCAGTGTATTCCACATGAGGCTGCACCAATGCAAAATGAGACCCTGAAAACTGGTGCGGAGATTATTCTATGAGAGAAACCTGAACCTATTTCTTTTGATGCATGCAGATTACAAATCTTATGTTCTTTGGTTATTACAAAGATTGTCATGTGTAGAAAATGTTAAGTGCATTATTGAGTTGCTACACATCTGAGTGGGGGCACAAAATCATCAGACGCAGCAAACTCACCTTCTTCAAACTACCCAAAACCATTTAAAGTCAGTCTGCACATTTTAAAGCAGATGCTCTTTCTGGTTGGAGCTGGTGTTTTTGGTATGGAGCCTCTGAGGAGTGCCTGACCTGGCAGAGGAGTGATTAATAGCGCAAAGGCAAGATAAAACATTCTTGCATTCTCAAAAGGGCAGCCTCGGAGAAAGACTGATGCCCCTGAGACATAAGAGAATAGGAGCCCTCTAAATGAACTGTAGCAACAGTTGATAGCAGTCAGCTGTCCAGCAACAATTACTGAGATGCAATGTCACAATAATCTTAATAATCTTAACCAATGTCAAGGTGAACAATTATATTTTGAAGTGTTCCCCCTACTGGTTCCTTATTATCTATCCTGCTTGTTACTTCCCCAAGTACTCTGATGAATTTATGACCCTGATTGTACGATGATTTTAGAAAATAGGACATAGAACATGATAGCGCAATACAGGCCCTTCAGCCCTTAACGTTGCACTGACCTAAGGAACCAATCTGAAGCCCATCTAACCTACATTATTCCATTTTCATTCATATGTTTATCCAATGATCATTTAAATGCCCTTAAAGTTGGCAAGTCTACTACTGTTGCAGCATCCGAGGAGCAGGAAACTCCTGATGAAGGGCTTTTTCCCGAAACGTCAATTTCCCTGCTCCTCGGATGCTGCCTGACCTGCTGTGCTTTTCCAGGACCGTTCTAACTTAGACTCTAGTTTCCAGCATCTGCAGTACTTACTTTTGCCTACTACTGTTGCAGGCAGGGCATTCCATGCCACAAATACTCTGAGCACAAAGTCTACCTCAACGAATCCAATGCCTCTGAAATCTCCTACTAGGCTTCCCAGAGAATCCTAGGATAAACCCCATACAGCCAAGGAACTTATGTATTTTCACATTTTCCAGAATTGCTAACACCTCCTCTTTGTGAATCTCAATCCCTTCTACTCTATTAGTCTGTATCCCAGTATTCTCCTTGACAACATTGTCATTTTCTTGTGTGAATACTGACAAAAGATATTCATTCAGCGCTCCCCCTATCTCCTCAGTCTCCACACACAACTTCTCACTACTATCTTTGATTTGCTCTAATATTTCTCTAGTCATTCTTTTATTCCTGATGTACCAATAGAAAGCTTTAGGGTTTTACTTGATCCTGTCTGCCAATGACGTCTCATGTCCTCTCCTGGCTGCTTTTAGCTCCCCCTTTAGTCTTTCCTGCCTAACTTGTAACTCTCATACATCTTGAGTCTTCACATCTCATCCGAACATAAGCCTTCTTCCTCCTCTTGACAAGAGATTCAACTTCTTTAGTAAAATACGGCTGGCAGATACATGCTTACCAAGGACACACAGTAGCTGTTCCTTGAATATGCTCCATATTTCAATTGTGCCCACCCCCTGCAGTTTTCATCCCCATCCTTTGCATCCTGAATCTTGCCTAATCGCATCATAATTGCCTTGCCCCCAACAATAACTCTTGCCCTGCCCAATCTATGCCTTTCCAACACTATATTTATCTCTGTCTTCATGTTGAGAATTTCCGCCACAAATTCACCTGCACCTCCACACACATCATTTACTGCATTCGTTGCACCCAATGTGGCCTCCTCTATATTGGGGAGACAGGCTGCCTACTTGCGGAATGTTTCAGAGAATACCTCTGGGACACCCGGACCAACCAACCCAACCACCCTGTGGCTCAACACTTCAACTCCCCCTCCCACTCCACCAAGGACATGCAGGTCCTTGGACTCCTACATCGCCAGACCATAGCAACACGACGGCTCGAGGAAGAGCGCCTCATCTTCTGCCTAGGAACCTTCCAACCACAAGGGATGAATTCAGATTTCTCCAGTTTCCTCATTTCCCCTCCCCCCACCTTGTCTCAGTCCCAATCCTCAAACTCAGCACCACCTTCCTAACCTGCAATCTTCTTCCTGACCCTCTCCACCCCCAGCCCCACTCCGGCCTATCACCCTCACCTTAACCTCCTTCCACCTATTACTTTTCCAATGCCCCTCCCCCAATTCCCTCCTCCCTATCTTTTATCTTAGCCTGCGTGGCACACTCTCCTCATTCCTGAAGAAGGGCTCATGCCCGAAACGTCGATTCTTCTGCTCCTTGGATGCTGCCTGACCTGCTACGCTTTTTCAGCAACACATTTTCAGCTCTGATCTCCAGCATCTGTAGTCCTCACTTTCTCCTTCATGTTGAGAATACCCTCTATTGTGTCATGTGGCCCACAGACTTTGCTAAATACAAAGGACCTCAAGTTGATCTAGCAACTAAAACTGAGGATCCATTTTAAGCATCAGAATTATATTCACTACAAACTGTAACCTTGAGGCCTAACGTATTTACCTTTATGAAATTGTCTAGCTATGCCCTGTGGCCTAAAGTCAGGACAAATCCAACCCGGCCAGCTACAGCTTAATCAATCTACTCATGATCACCATTAAGGTGATGGAAGCGATGGTCATTGACAGTGTTATTAAGCTGCACTTGTAGAGGAATAACTTGACTTTCAGTTTGGGTTCCGCCAGGGCCTCTCAGCTCCTGATTTCATTATAGCTATGCTCTAAACATGGAAAAAAGGGGTAGAGCTTCAGAGGTGAGGTTAGAGTGCCCTTGACACCAGATATCATTTGACTGAGTGTGACATTAAGGAGCCTCAGCAAAACTGGAATCAATAGAAATCAGGGCAAAATCAACTGCATTACACTTGACAAGAGTTGAAGATGAGGTAGTCATCTTAGTCCCAGCACATCTCTCCAGGAGTTCCCACAGCCAACCATGTTCAGCTGCTGAACAATGTTCAGCATCATTTGTAACTCCTCAGATGCTGAAGCAGTCCATGTGCAGCAAGATTTGGAGAACAATGTGGCGGCACAGTGGTTAGCACTGCTGCCTCACAGCGCCTGAGACCCGGGTTCAATTCCCGACTCAGGCGACAGACTGTGTGGAGTTTGCATGTTCTCCCTGTGTCTGCGTGGGTTTCCTCCGGGTGCTGCGGTTTCCTCCCACAGTCCAAAGATGTGCGGGTCAGGTGAATTGGCCATGCTAAATTGCCCGTAGTGTTAGGTAAGGGGTAAATGTAGGGGTATGGGTGGGTTGCGCTTCGGCGGGTCAGTGTGGACTTGTTGGGCCGAAGGGCCTGTTTCCACACTGTAAGTAATCTAATCTAACATCCAGGTATAGGTTTTTGGTTGGATTAGATTCCCTACAGTTTGGAAACTGGCCCTTCGGCCCAACAAATCCACAATTGCCCTCTGAAGAGTAACTCACCCAGACCCATTACCCTGACTAATGTAACTAACACAATGGGCAATTGAGCACGGCCAAGTCACCTAACCTGCACATCTTTGGAATATGGGATGAAACCGGAGCAGCCAGAGGAAACTCACAGTCACCCAAGGCCGGAATCGAACCCAGGTCCCTGGTGCTGTGAGGCTACAGTGCTAACCACTGAGCCACCGTGACATTCCAGGTGGATAAATGGCAAGTAACATACATGCCACACACATTTTGGGCAAGAATCATCTCCAAAACAGGGTTGTTGGGTTAGTTTATGGAATGCACTACCTTTAAATGTCATGAACGTAGGTTCAATTGAGGCATTCAAGGGGCATTTAGCAGTTTTTTTCCGGACAGTAATGTGTGCATAGATATGGGGTAAAAAGGCAGGAGATTGACATGAAATAACAAAACCAATGCAAGTAAGGTGCGCCCAATGGCTTCGTTCTGTACCATAATAATTTAAATTTGATGATAATATGCAGAGTTCTGGTTGTAAGTTTGCTCACTGAGCTGGAAGGTTTGTTTTCAGACATTTCGTCACCATACTCAGTAACATCATCAGTGAGCTTCCCGTGAAGTGCTGGTATTATGTCCCACTTTCTATTTATGTGTGTTGGATTCTTAAGGTGGGTGAGATTGTTTCTGGTTCATTTTCTCTGAGGACGGTAAATGGGGTCCAAATCAACGTGTTTATTGATGGAGTTCCGGTAAGACAATAGACAATAGGTGCAGAAGTAGGCCATTCTGCCCTTCGAACCTGCGCCACCATTCATTATGATCATGGCTGATCATCTTCAATCAGTATCCTGTTCCTGCCTTATTTCCACAACCCTTGATTCCACTATCCTAGAGAGCTCTATCCAACTCTTTCGTAAATGAATCCAGAGACTGAGTCTCCACTGCCTTCTGGAGCAGAGCATTCCACACATCCACCACTCTCTGGATGAAGAAGTTTCTCGTTATCTCTGTCCTAAATGGCCTACCCCTTATTTTTAAGCTGTGTCCTCTGGTTCGGGACTCACCCATCAGCAGAAACATGTTTCCTGCCTCCAGAGTGTCCAATCCTTTAATAATCTTATATGTCTCAATCAGATCCCCTCTCAGTCTTCTAAACTCAAGGGTATACAAGCCCAGCCGCTCCAATCTTTCAACATAAGATAGTACCGCCATTCCAGAAATTGATCTCATGAAACTAAGCTGCACTCCCTCAATAGCCAGAATGTCTTTCCTCAAATTTGGAGACCAGAACTGCACACAATATTCCAGGTGTGGTCTCACCAGGGCCCTGTAACAGCTGCAGAAGAATCTCTTTGCTTCTATACTCAATTCCTCTTGTTATGAAGGCCAGCATGCTATTAGCTTTCTTCACTACCTGCTGTACCTGCATGCTTGCCTTCATTGACTGGTGTACAAGAACACCCAGATCTCTTTGTACTGCCCCTTTACCTAACTTGACTCCATTTAGGTAGTAATCTGCCTTCCTGTTCTTGCCACCAAAGTGGATAACTATACATTTATCCACATTAAACTGCATGTGCCATGCATCTGTCCACTCATCTAACCTGTCCAGATCACCCTGTAATCTCCTAACAACCTCCTCACATTTCACCCTGCCACCCAGCTTTGTATCAGCAAATTTGCTAATGTTACTATTAATACCATCTTCTATATCATTAATATATATTGTAAAAGTGGTTCTGTTCTGTGAAACTGACACCCGGAAGCGGCAAGGACAGATCACTATAAATGCCGGAAGAAACATCAAAGAAGCGCTTCGCAGGAGGCTCCACAGCACTGATGATGCCTCCTAGCCAGGGGACGAAACGTTTGCAACAAAAACTTCCAGCTCGGCGAACAGAACCACTACAACAAGCACCCGAGCTACAAATCTTCGCACAACCTTTGAATATATTGTAAAAAGCTACGGCCCCAGCACTGATCCCTGCAGTACCCCACTGGTCACCGCCTGCCATTCCGAAAGGGAGCTGTTTATCACTACTCTTTGTTTCCTGTCAGCCAACCAATTTTCAATCCAAGTCAGCACTTTGCTGCCAATACCATGCGCCCTAGTTTTGCTCACTAACCTCCTATGTGGGACTTTTGGCCTTTTGGAATTCTTGTGCATGTCTCTGTTTAGCTTGTCCTAGAATGGATGTGTTGTCTCAGTCAAAGTGGTGTCCTTCTTTGTCTGTACGTAAGGATACTTGTGATAGTGAGCTGTGTTTTTTGGTGGCTAGTTGATGTTCATGTATCATGGTGGCTAGTTGTTTTGCCTGTTTGTCTGATGTAGTGTTTGTTACAGTTCTCGCATGGTATTTAGCAAATGATATTTGTTTTGTTGGCTGTTTGTACTGGAATCTTTACATTTATTAATCTCTGTTTAAGGGTGTTGTTAGGTTTATCGGCTACCATGATGCCGAGGGGTCTGAGTTGTGAAAGTCATTTCAGAGATGTCTTTGATGTAAGACATGCAGAAGCAGAGCAGTAATGTAGAGACTGGAACAAGCAGCCCTCCCGACTATCCAGCCCAAACTTTGGGTCTGCTACATGGATGACACCTTTGTCATCACAAAATGGAACAAATTAGAGGAAACCTACAACACCATCAACAATATCCTAACTGGCATAAAATTCATGCAAGAGGAGGAGAATGACAACAGACTCCCATTCCTAGATGGCATTACTAGTTGGGTTGGGATGTTATTCAGAGGGTCGGTGTGGACTTGATGGACCAAATGGCCTGCTTCCACACTGTAGGGATTCAATGATTCTAAAATTCTTTTCCAGCCACACGTTCATCTGTCTTATCCTCCTATTTCTGCAGTGATTTGCATGTGGCACTGAGAATAATCCAGAAATTACTATGTTTGAGGTCCTGCTTGTTACGATTTCACCTAATTCCTAAATTCAGATTGCAAGACCACATCGCTGCTCCTACCCAAGTCATTTATACCAACATTGACCACAACTTCTGGCTCTCCACTCTCCAAGAGAAACATCCTACAGTTTCTCTCTTACATTCTTGACCCTGGCAGCAGGGAGATAACATACCATCCTGAGATATAGTATCTTTGGAAGATGTGCAAGAGGTGGAGTCTAAGAATGCTAAACCTAAGTTTTGAATGCAAAGGCCAATTGCACAGAAATTGAGAGGTGAGATCAAAGGTATCAATAGAAGGTCCATCCACTAATCCTGACCTCTCACCTAAGGCCCTTTAACTTCTTGCCACTGTCAGGGTCAAACTCTGGAAGTTCACCTCCCCTTACAATGCGCTCCCATTCACTTTGGATGATATCCCATGAGGGCCCTCACAGAAAAATTGTTTCTCTTCCACCACCAAGTCCTCCAGTGCTCAAACTTTGAATATCAATATGCACTTTCTTTCTCTTCTCGGTTCACCCTTTCCTTGATGGCTGTGTCAGTCCAGGCAATCTAAATTGGAGATTGGCCAATTGGAGAAAGGCCAATTTTGATGGTGTTAGGCAAGAACTTTCAAAAGCTGATTGGGGGCAGATGTTCGCAGGTAAAGGGACGACCGGAAAATGGGAAGCCTTCAGAAATGAGATAACAGGAATCCAGAGAAAGTATATTCCTGTCAGGATAAAAGGGAAGGCTGGTAGGTATAGAGAAAGAATTTGAGGGTTTGGTTAAGAAGGAAGCATATGTCAGGTATAGACAGGATAGATCGAGTGAATGGACACACATGGAATAGTGTAGGTTAGATGGGCTTCAGATTGGTATGACAGGTCAGTGCAACATCAAGGGCTGAAGGGCCTGTACTGCGCTGTAATGTTCTATGTTCTATGTAATCCTTAGAAGTGAGATCACCCCACTGATTGGAGAAGCAGCTGGTTTGTCAGGTGACTGTGTTGCTGATGTTTCCATCTGCAAAATCTGAGCCTGGTAGGGTTTCTTTTATTTTACCCCTCAACCTGCCTCAATTTGTATTTTCATTGGGCATATTTCCTGATTCCAAGCTAATGTACATAAGATGATATCTGCCGGGAAGGAAGCACTGCATATACCATTTTGGAACCCAAATAAGCCCATTAATGAAGCAATGGGCACTCTGCAACTTAATATTGCAATTGTTGAATTTCTAAGATCTTGGTTTGGAGCTTTTCAGGTTTGACATAAGTTTCTGACATCATTCAGTTGATCAAAAGCTTGCCATTAAAGTTATGGTAAATTCCAGGGGTTTCCAATATTTAGCATTATCATATACAGTCAGACAATATATAACAGCAAGTTACAACTAAACTAAAATTTTTGACTATGAAATTTTCATGAAAAGAACTTTTCACACAAGATACATGCAAATGTAATGCTCTCATACACTTCCCAATTAATTTATGCATGTGTAAAAAACTATGTGTTTACTTTTCTATGCTTTTTAAAATTAAAGTCGAAATGTAAAAGCACTGTTTTAAAATCACTAACCCTAAACTTAATCCTAACCACCATTAAAGAGCATATACAGCATTAATAAGATGTGGGTGTACCTTTAAGAGAATTAAGGACTTGGCAAGTACACCCAGTGCTGCAGAATTTACAAAGTAACATTTTGATTAAGAACAAACAGCACTCACTGAGTGGCCTGGAGACAAAAACAAATTCGAATTTGGCCAGTCAGTTCAAATTATACCCCCAAAAATACCAATTTCCAATCAAGTTTGAATTGAGTATATTGACGATCTTAAAAGCTAATGACACAATCTGGTGTTCTTGGGTATAAGACCAGGGTGAAATTGAACAGTTGAGAGGAGAACTGCCAATCCTAGCATGTACCAGATTGCTTGAAAAGACATCTCTCTTGAAAGTATCTTTTCGATCAATAACTTGTAATGCAGTATTCTTAACAAGGAGAAAAGAAGACACAGGAAGATCCGAAGACAACAAACTACAGCTGCCGGATTTTAAGAAGTGTTGCTTTGTAAATCTTTATTGGGAATTTTATTGGACTAGTATTATAGAAGGGAAGGTTAAAGAAAGAAATTGTAAATAGTGGTTAGTTAATTGTTCTCTATTATACTTTAAGAAATAAAGTTGTTAATTTTACTGTAATTAGGCCTTGGCTGCTTGAATGTTTACAGATTACTGCACAGGGTGATCAGTGGCAAATGGAATTTAGTCCAGTTAAATGTGAGGTAATGCACTTTGGCAGGACAAACAAGGCAGAGGAATTCATATTGACCATTGAAAACACAGAGGATCAGAAAGACCTTGGTGTGCATGTCCAACAGTACCTTAAGGCTGCGGGATGGGTAAATAAAGTAATTAAAAAGGTATATGGGATTCATGCCTTTATTCATTGAGGGATAGTTAACTAACTGTGAGGCATGTTGGAAATGTATGCTTTAACTGTTAAGCTACAACTAGCGTTGACAGTTCTATAATCCACATGAGAGTGGGCTGTGATTCCACCGGAGAGGGTGCAGACATTTACCAGGGTGTTGCCTCGTCTAAAAAGCTTTAGTTATGCAGAGAAATTGGATAGTCTAGGGGGTGTTGCCCTTGTGTGTGTTGGGGGGGGCAATGAATGAGGTGTATAAAATTATGAGTGATAGGAGGTTTAGAGGAGATGAAGGGAATATGTTTTCCCCAGATAGTGGTGGGAACTCTGCCCATAAAAGTGGTACAGATAGAAAACCTCATAATATTTAACAAGTTCTTCGATGTACACTTCCAAACCACACAAGTGCTGTAAAATTAGGTTAGAATAATTAGGTGCTTGTTTTTGACTGGTGCAGACTTGATAGACATTTTTTCTGTGCTGTAGACCTCTCTGACTGCATATTTTGTAAAGTGAGTCCAACCCTCATGCATTGTGTAACAGCTGTTTGAACAAGAAGTAATTGAAGTTTGGACTCTGGATGAACTGGAGGTGAGGGGTTGAGCAGAGATGCAATTTTGAAACTTGAAACAGTATGTTCAGCCCCTGAGTTTGTGCCAATCTTTTATCTTACTCTAAGATCAAACTTACTTACATACCCGTCATTTTATTATCATCCATGTGCCTATCCAAGAGTCGCTTAAATATCTCTGACATACCTGACTCTACTATCACAGCTGGCACTGCATTCCACGCAGTTACCATTCTCTGTGAAAAGAAACTACCTCTCGGATCTCCCCTAAACCTTTCTCCAATCACCTTAAAATTATACTCCCTTGTAATAGCGATTTCCACCCCGGAAAAAAGTCTTTGATATCCACTCTATCCATGCTTCTCATCACCTTGTACACCTTTTTCAATTCACCTCTCATCCTTCTTCGCTCCAATGAGGAAAGTCCTAGCTCCCTGAACCTTTCTTCATAAGACGTGCCCTCCAGTCCAGCCACATCCTGGTGAATTTCCTCTGGTGAACACTCTCTCTAAAGCTTTCACATCCTTCCTATATTGAGGTGACCAGAACTGAACACAATATTTCCAGTGCGGTCTAACCAAGGCTTTATAGTGCTGCAGCATAACCTCACAGTTGTTAAATCCCCTGCTAATGAAA
The DNA here is from genome assembly GCF_020745735.1 of Hemiscyllium ocellatum. Taxonomy (NCBI): domain Eukaryota; kingdom Metazoa; phylum Chordata; class Chondrichthyes; order Orectolobiformes; family Hemiscylliidae; genus Hemiscyllium; species Hemiscyllium ocellatum. The sequence goes on from NC_083423.1 coordinate 59,971,643, forward strand.
GCCAACAGACCATTCGCCTTCTTAACAACCCTATCAACTTGGGTGGCAACTTTGAGGGATCTATGTACGTGGACCCCCAAGATCCCTATTCCTCCATACTGCCAAGAATCCCGCCTTTAACCCTGTAACCTGCATATAAATTCGATCTTTCACTTTTGAGATTGAACTCCATCTGCCACTTCTCAGCTCAGTTCTGCATCCTGTCAATGTCCCATTGCAGCCTACAACACTACCCATGATTTTACCAACCTTCGTGTCATCAGCAAACTTATTAACCCACCCTTCCACTTCCTAATCCAAGTCATTTATAAAAATCACAAAAAAGCAGAGGTCCCTGGACAGATCCCTACGGAACACCACCAGTCACCGAGCTCCATGCTGAACACAGTCTTCTATTGGCGAGTCAATTCAGTCTCCAGATAGCCAGGTATCCCATGCCTTTCTGAATGAGCCTACCATAGGGAATCTGATTCTCAAACCTCTTGATAGAATCCACATACACCATATGTACTGCTCTACCTTCATCAATGTGTTTTATCACATCCTCAAAGAATTCAAGAAGGTTTGTGAGGCATGACCTGCCCTACACAAAGCCATGCAGACTATCTCTAATCAAACTATGGTTTTCCAGATAATCATAAATCCTGTCTATCAGAATCCTCTCCAATAAGTTGCTCACCAGAGACGTAAGACTGACTGGTCTGTAATTCCCAGAGTTATCCCTGTTCCCTTTCTTGGGCAAGGGAATAACATTTGCCACCCTCCAATTATCTGGTACTACACCAGTGGACAGTGAGGACCCAAAGATCATCGCCGAAGGCACAGTAATATCTTCCCTTAATTCCTGAAGTAACCTTGGGCATATCCCATCTGGCGCAGGGAACTTATCTATCCTCATGTGTTTCAAAATTTCCAACACATCCACCTTCTTAACATCACACTGTTCCAGCATATCAGCCTGATTCATGCTGTCCTCACTACCAAAAAGGTCCCTCTCATTGTTTCAGTATTTACTAAAGTATTCATTTAAGGCTGTCCACTACCTCACCCGACTCCAGGTTCAAGTTGCTTCCACTATCCCTGATTGGCATTAACCTCATTCTGGCCATCCTCTTGTTCCTCACAAGTGTAGGCTTTTCCTTAATCCTATCTGGCAGGACTTTTTCATGCCCACTTCTAGATCTCCTAAGTCAATTCTTAATTTCCTTCCTGGCTACCTTATAAACATCTAGAGCCCTGTCATATCCTGGCTCCCTCAACCTTGAACAAGCTTCCTTCTTCCTCTTGACTAGATGTTCCACATCTCACCATCCAAGGTTCCTTCACCCTTCCATCTTCCTTGCCTCAGCAGGACAAACCTATCTAGCACTGCAGCAAATGCTCCCTGAACAACTTCCACATTTCTGTTGTGCATTTCCCTGACAATATCTGCTCCCAATTTATGTTCCACAGTTTATGCCAAATAGCATTGTGCAATTCCTCCTCCCCCAATTATATACTTTTGCGTAATATCTGCTCCTATTCCCCCTCCTTGACTATAGTAAAGGTCAGGCAATTGTGATCACTTTCACCAAAATGCTCTCCCACTGAGAGATCTGACACCTGGTTCTTTGCCAAGCACAAATCCGTTATGGCTTTTCCTCCTGTCGGTCTACCTATCTACATATTGATTCAGGACTCCTTCCTGGACACATCTGATAAAATCTGCTCCATCCAAAATATTTGCACGAGGAAGTTTTCAATCAATATTATGAAAGTTGAAGTTACCCATGAGAACAATTCTGCTACTTCTCGACATTTCCAAAATCTATGTCCCAATCTGCTCCTCCATATGTCTGTTGCTACTGGGAAGTCTATAGAAAACATCCAATAAAGTGACTACACCTTTCCTGTTTCTGACTTCCACCCATACTCAGTAGACAAACCCTCCTCAATGACCACTCTTTTTGCACTCTCTTATACTATACCTGATTAGCAATGCCATTCCCTCTTCTTTTTGAAACATCTAAACCCCGGAATATTCAACAACCATTCCTGCCCGTGATATCTAATCACAACATCGTAGCTCAAAATACTGATCCATACTCTACATTCATCACCCTTATTCCCGATGCTTCTTCCATTAAAATACTCATTTCAACCCATCACACTGACTGCAACTTTGCCCTATCAACAGTCTATTCTTCCTCACAGACTCTCTGCACGCTGTATCTGCCTGTTTAGTAGCTACTCCATCCTATGATCCGGTTCCCACAGCCCTGCCAAACTAGTTTAAACCCTCCAGAAGAGCAAACCTCCCAACCAGGATAATGGCACCCCTCCAGTTCAGGTGCAAACCATCCTCCTTGTACAGGTTCCACCTTCTCCAAAAGATACCCAAATGATCTATATATCTGAAGGCCTCCTTCCTATACCAGCTTTGCTCTTGCTCTTTGTTCCTAGCCTCAGTAATCTGTGGAACCGGTAGCAATCCTGAGATTACTATTCTATTCGTCTTGCCTTTTAGCTTCCAACCAACTCCCTGTATTCACTTTTCAGGTCCTCATCCCTTTCCTTAGCTATGTCATCAGTACCAATGTGTACCACGACTTCTGGCTGCTCTGCCTCCCCCTTCGGAATCCAGTAGACTTGATCAGAGATTTCTCACCTGGGTACACTGTGGCAATATACCATCTGGGAGTCTCATTTGCAACCACAGAATCTCATGACTGTCTCTATAACCATTGGATCTCCTATTACTATCGCACTCCTATTTTCCCCTCTCCCCTCCTGAGTCACAGAGCCAGGCTCAGTGCCACAGACCTTTCCCTTGGCAGGTTGTTTCCCCCAACAGTACCCAAAGCACTGTTACTTATTACTGAGGGCAATGGCCATAAGAGACCTCTGCACAGTCTGCCTATTCCCTTTCCTGACAACAAGAAGTTGACCCATTGTCAGGTAACTTGATAGCTTGGGCTGGGAACGAGATCAAAACAGAAATGATTTGATCTCTACCAGCTCAGAAGCAATTCCCTATAGTCAAAACCCACTTCAAATCTGAAGAAAACAAATTCAATTTTCCTTCAATTGTAGGATGTGACTCTTTAATCAGAAACCTTTTCTAAGTAATCCAGTTGTCTCTCTTGCAAGTCAGTATCCAGAGAATGATTTTGGCTTTCCAAATATTATAAACTATATATATACACAATATGGACAATCTCAGCAACCCCTGAAGAGAAACCACTGAATTTTCTTCCCAGTTTTTCTCCACCCAAAATCTGTCTCTGTCTATCTGTAAGGAGGAGTTTATAAAAACATTAGATTTAATTTGTATCATTATTTGCTGACAGTTTCTAACTGCTTACCTGTAGTCTAATTACTCGCAATAAATAGTAATTCTTGTTTTAAGTACAGAAATCTGATTCATGCTTTCTAACAAGCTGGGTCTGGAAAGCAGATAAACTGGGGGAATCTTTAAATCAAATCTTTTAACTTTTGTGAATAATCTGGAGATAATAGTGCTTGATTTTCAAAGCACTTCCCACTGAGTCATGGCACTTGTTAATTAAGACAAGCACTACTTAAAACAGAGGCCAACTGAGACCATATCTCACTCATCTTTGGTAGCAGATTTCAAGAATAACTAATTAGATAAATCCTCCTTATTGATTCCATATATCACATGATGTATAGTACTTTTAATTGAAATTAATACAAATCGAAAGGACTGCCATTAGCCTTTTCTGAAGTTTACTCTAACCTTTTCAAGTAAATTGAATCGTTTTCATTCATGAAACATTATCTAAGCTGGAAGGCTGAGGACAGTGAACAAAATATTGACTTAGGCCACAATGTTACACGGTCCAGAGACTGCAAACCCCTGAAAAGTCAGCAATCACTTTAATATTCTAATGCAGGTAGATTGTACATTTAAAACATTGATAATCAAAAAAAAAACCTGCTCGCCTATTAAATGGCATTAATTTTACAACCTTACTGCTGTCAACATTTAAGGTTTTACAATGAGGTTAATAAATTTACAACACTGAATTTATTACATTTTTTGATCTATTTACAGAACATTTTGTAGATGTCGATTACAGTGTGAAGCATGAATGAGCCAAAGAAAGGCTGTGGAAGATACGTTTTAAAATATTACATTTTGTAACACATGCTCTCTAAATGGTTAATAAAAAAAATTCACGGTCACTTGTTCCTCTACCTTGAGATCAGTTAACCAGGTTAACTGTCAGTTCCAGCAGAATCTTCATACAATTCCCTCATTTACTTAGACCTTCTTCACATTTGCGGCAAATTCCACAACTTATATTAGATGCTAGTATTCTCATTTTCATTTAAAAAATGCAATTAGTACATATTGGACATGAAAACTCAATTGCAAGTTTGTTGACACACAGACAGTTCCAACTTTGTGAATAATTTATTGCATCAAAATCTCTCCAGAAGCAGGTTCCCTTCAAAAAGGTCAAGAAATTTGCATTTGCAGAAGCAATGTTACATCCTGGAACAATGAAGTACTTCCATTCAATCCATCTAATGACTTACTGATAATACGGCCTATATCGTGTCTGATCAGGGTGATGTGGTCCAGGCAATGGAGCCTGTGGAGGTGGGACTTGAATCCTTGGTGGAGGAGGACCTCTGGGAGCAGGCCAAACACCAATACCTGGACTGTGCCCTCCAGGCTGAGTAAATGGAGGACTAAGTGTTCCTTGGTCTTCTGTATATTGTGGTATTGTGGAGGCAGAATAGTGGTGAGGGGGTGGGGGGGTGTTGACAGGAGGACCAGTATGCTGAGGAGGGGGTGGTCCATGGGGTGGATGGTTCAGATATGGTGGCATTGGAGCCAAGATGTGTCCTGGTGGTGGGTTGATTGGAGGTGGAGCAGCTGACAAAGGTGGAGGCGGAGCCTGGTTGTACACCATGTGGGGATTGGCAGCAGCCTGTGCTGGGTGAGGCATGGGATGGCTTATTGGTGGGGGAGGGGGAGGAGGAGGGGCATAGTGTTGCTGTGGAGGCAGCATGTGATGTGGATGAGATACCACTGGATTGTTCTGGTATTCAGGATGATGATGAGGTGCAGCTGTTGGGGGCTCGCGACTTCCTGTACTTGAAGAGTCATCTTGAATAGGAACAGTGATCAGATTGCTGTGTTTTCTTGTTGTGACAGTTGAAATTCGAAAGGTTTCCTGATTCACTGACCTCGGTGGTGGAGGAAGAGGCATCTCAGTGGGCGGTGGACGAATATCCTCATGAGTCTGGCTATAGTGATCATGTGACACATGCTGAAGAGGGGGTGGCGGCATCAAGATGGCATGTTGTTTAGGAGGAAGATGCGAAATATGGTGCTTATCTTGTGGCATCAGAAAGCGCTCAGCTATTTCTGCTGGAGGTCCCATTGCAGGATGGAGTGGCTCCGGTTGTGATCTAATGACAGCCTTCCCAGTTCTCATATGTCGATGATTGATATGTGCCTGCAAATCTCTCTGAGAAAGATAGGTCCGCTTGCAGCCTTGGACAATACTACACATGAATAGGGAGCCTCGTAAACACTGCTCGATGCGCTGAACTGGGTCACTACACCTAAAGAAATGAAAATAGGTTCTGTCAGTTTCTATAATATTATATTTTAATAACCAAAACCATTTGTTGTAATAAGCATTTATGCCACAATTTAATCTATTGTATTCAGTTAGCCAGAAAATGCCCTGCAAGGAGGGAGCTGAGAATGTCAGTTAAAAGCGGCAATGGGAAGTAAGTGAGATGAGAATAGGCGTTTCCAATAAATAGGAAATAAAATCAAAGTATCACAGGGAAAGAGGCGATTGCTGCCTGAGAATTTCTCTTTTACATTTTTAAAGATATTGATTTAAATTAGCTGAGACATTAAATCTTTTAAATGGTGTAATTGAATCATGAGGTGAATTAATAAAATTATTAGAACAGAGTGGGTTTAAAGGTATTAATTAAAAGTCTAACCAAGATCTGCATTAAGATTCTAAAAGAGATAATTTAATATATTTTTCTACATCACAGATGGACAGCTGAAACTGACCAGCTGGACTATAAGAAATTTTTTTAAAAGCCAGTTGATTGGGTTTCAAGATCTGCATGTTCCTGTGAAAGTGAAGGATAAGGACAGCAAGATTCAGGACTTTTGGATGACAAGAGAAATTGAGAGCTCAGTCAAAAGGAAAAAGGAGGCATCCACAAGGTTAAGGAAACTGATGACAGACAGAGCCCTCAAAGAACACAAAGATAGCAGGAAATAACTCAAACAGTGAATTAGGGGCTGAAGGGGGCCATGAAATGTCTTTGGTTAACAGGATTAACGAAAATCCGAAGGAGTTATATGTGTATATAAGGAGCAAGAAGGCAGCTAGAGATTTACTCAAGGATAAAAGAGGAAACTTAGATGTACAGCTGGAGGAAGGGGTGAAGTCTTTGACTATTTGCTTGATTAGCAAGTTTGCAGATGATACTAAGATTGGTGGAGTAGCAAAGAGTGAAGGGGACTTGCAGAGAATGCAGCAGAATCTAGGCAGATTGGAGAGTTGAGCAGAGAAATAGCAGATTGAGTTCAATTCAGAAAAATTCGAGGTGCTGCATTTTGGAAGATCCAACTCAAGAGCAAACTAAACGGAAAATCCCTGGGAAAAATTGACGTACAGAGAGATCTGTGTGTTCAGACCCATTATACCCTGAAGGTGGCAATGCAGTTCGATAGAGTGATCAAGAAGTCATATGGCATGCTTTCCTTCATCGGACAGGGTATTGAGTACAAGAGTTGGCAGGTCATGTTACAGTTGTATAGGACTTTAGTTCAGTCACATTTAGAATACTGCGTACAGTTCTGTCACCATATTACCAAAAGGACGTGGATGATTTGGAGAGGGTGCAGAGGAGGTTCACCAGGATGTTGCTTGGTATGGAGGGTGCTAGCTATAAAGAGAGATTGAGTAGATTAGGATTATTTTAATTAGAAAGATGGAGGTTGAAGGGGGACCTGATTGAGGACTATAAAATCATGACAGATATAGATAGGCTAGATAGGAAGAAGCTTTTTCCCAGAGTAGGGGACTCAATTACTGGGGCGGGGGGGCATGAATTCAAGATGAGAGGGAAAGAATTTAAGGGAGATGTGCGAGCAAAGTTCTTTACGCAGACGATGATGGGTTCCTGGAAGGCATTGCTAGCAGAGATGGTAGAGACAGGCACAATAGTGTAATTTAAGAGGTGTCTAAGATACATAAATGAATGGGCAGGGAGCAGAGAGATACAGATCCTTAGAAAACAGGCAACAGGTTTAGCTAGAGGATCTGGATTGGTGCAGGCCTAGAGGGCCGAAGGGTCTTTCCTGTGCTGTAATTTTCTTTGTTCCTTGAATACATTGCATTGGTATTCACAAAGGAGATGGTCATGGTGCTATTGATTCTCGGCAGTGATATATTGATATTCTGGGTCATAAAAATAAGTGTCAGATGTTTTAACAAGCATTAAGATAGACAAGTTCCCAGAATCTGATAGGATCTATCTTAGAATATTGAGGGAAGCTGGTGAAGAAATTTCTGGGACCTTGTACAAAATCTGTAGTCATAGGAGAGGTCCTAGAGGACTGGAGAACAGTTGTTCCTTGTTTAAGAAGAGCAACAAGAATAATCTGGGAAATTATTGGCCAGTGAACATTCCATCAATGGTAGGGAAATTATTGGAAAAGATTCTTTGGAATAGGATTTACTCAGTTGTGGAAAAATATGGACGTATGAACAATTAGCATAATGGCTTCGTGTGGGGTACAATGTGATTCAAGTTTTTTGACGAAGTGACAATGATGATTGATGAGGGCGCAGCATTAGATGCTGTGAACATGGACTTCAGCAAGGCCTTTCACAAGGTCCCTCATGGCACACTGATGCAAAAGATGAAGTCAAATGGGTTCCACGGTGAGCTGGTAAAATAAGTGAAGAACTGGCTTAGTCATAGAACACAAAGAATAGAAATGGAAGGGTTATCTTTAACATGAAATCTGTTAACCTCACGGATCAATGCTGGGATCCCTGTTGTTCGTACACATGTGTGTCTATATAAATGATGTGGAGGAGAATACAGTGATGTTCAAAAATATAGATTGCGATTTTGGGTGAGTTTAACTAGTGTCAGAGTCATAGAGATGTACAGCGGAGAAATAGAACCTTTGGTCCAACTTGTCCATGTTAACTAGATATCCTAATTGCGTTCCATTTGCCAGCATTTGCCCCATACCCCTCTAAATCCTTCCTATTCATTTACCTATCTAGATGCTTTTTAAATGCTGTAAAACTGTACCCACCTCCATCACCTCCTACACTTGCCAGCCTGTGAGAAAAAAGATGCTCCTTGGGTCTCTTTTAAGTCTTTCCCCATTTACCTTAATCTTATGCTCTCTAGTTTTAGACTTCCCTAAACTGAGGAAAAGACTATTCGCCCTATCCATGCCCTCATAAATAACTTCTATAAACTTCTATAGGGATATCTTTCAGCTTTTGATGCTCCAGGGAAAGTAGCCTCAGCCTATGCAGCCTCTCCCTTTAGCTCAAACTCTTCAACCTAGCAACATTCTTGTAAAACATTTTTGAAACCTTTCACATTTCACATTTCACAACATCTTTTCTATTGCAGAGAGACCAGAATGGAATACAGTATTCCAAAACCAATGCCCTGTACAGCAGCAACATGTCACCTCAACTGCTATACACAACACACTGACCAATAAAGTCATGTACCAGATGCCTTCTTCACCACCCTGTCTACCCATGACTCCATTTCACAGGTATTATGAACCTGCAACCCTAAGGTCTAGTTGTTCAGCAAACCTTACCATTAAGTTTCTAATTCCTGCTTTAATTTGCCCTACCAAAATGCAGCATGTCACATTTATCTGCCATTCCTCAGCCCAATTGCCCGTCTGTTTAAGGTCCTGTTGTACTCTGCGGTAACATAGAACATAGAAAAATACAGCGCAGTACAGGACCTTCGGCCCTCGATGTTGCACCGATCCAAGCCCACCTAACCTACACTAGCCCACTTTCCTCCATATGCCTGTCCAATGCCCGTTTAAATGCCCATAAAGAGGGAGAGTCCACCACTGCTACTGGCAGGATATTCCATGAACTCACGATTCGCTGAGTAAAGAATCTACCCCTAACATCTGTCCTATACCTACCACCCCTTAATTTAAAGCTATGCCCCCTCGTAATATCTGACTCCATACGTGGAAAAAGGTTCTCATGGTCAACCCTATCTAAACCCCTAATCATCTTGTACACCTCTATCAAGTCACCCCTAAACCTTCTTTTCTCCAATGAAAACAGCCCCAAGTGCCTCAGCCTTTCCTCATACGATCTTTCTACCATACCAGGCAACATCCTGGTAAACCTCCTCTGCACCCGTTCCAGTGCCTCCACATCCTTCCTATAGTATGGCGACCAAAACTGCACACAATACTCCAGATACGGCCACACCAGAGTCTTATACAACTGCAACATCACCTCAGGACTCCGGAACTCAATTCCTCTACCAATAAAAGCCAGTACACCATATGCCTTCTTCACAGCACTATTTACCTGGGTGGCAACTTTCAGAGATCTGTGTACATGGACACCAAGATCCCTCTGCTCATCCTCACTACCAAGTATCCGACCATTAGCCCAATACTCCATCTTCTTGTTACTCTTACCAAAGTGAATCACCTCACTAACTTTCTTGCCTCTGTACTATACCACCACTTCTGGTGTCATTTGCAAAATTACTAATTCACATCCAAATCATTTGTATAAATGACAAAAAGCAATGGATCCAATATCAATCCTTGAGGCACACTGCTGATCACAGGCCTCTGGTCCAAAAAGTAACCCTCCACCATGACCCTCTGTCTCCTATCTTCGAACTAATTTTGTATCCAAATGGCTAGCTCTCCCTGTATTCAACGTGATTTAACCTTCAAATATCATCTGGGGGAGTATCACAGGATAGGGTAATGTAATGGGGGAAGGAATTTCAGGATTGAGTTCAACAGAACTTTCTTGATTGGCGTTCTCAGTCCAACTAAGGAGGAGGTATTACTGGAACTGCTAGTGGGAAAGGAGTTGAACTGAGTTGATCAAATGACTGTGGGGAACACTTAGGTGAGTGATCATTGCATGCGAAGTTTCACGAGCTGTTTCAGGATATATTCCAATAAGGGCACAAGTCAAAGGAATCAAAACCAGAGCTCCTTGGATGAGGGGGTAGAAAGAGCAAGTGAGAGCCAGCGAGCGAGTGTACAATGCAGGTCAAGTAAATTATTAAAGTGAAGCTATATACCATAAATTGATAAGTGAAATGTGGAATGGCAAAGAGGAATAGTATTGTGTACAGCTTTGGTCCACTTCCTTGCCATAAAGGGAGCCCAACAGAGGTTCGCCAATTGAACCCTGGGGATAGTGAGATTGTTTTATAAGAAATGGGGAAAACTCGGCCAATATTCTCTAGTATTTCAAGGAATGAATGATAACCTCAGTGAGGTGGGCATGGGCAGGACCTAGCTAGTGAGTCTAGAATAGGGGAACATAGTCTTGGGATCAGAGGTTGACCATTCGAGATGGAAGAATTTCTTTCCTTAGAGGGGAGTCAGATTCTGGAATTTACTACTCCAGAAGCTTGTGGAAGCTCAATCATTGAACATATTCAATACAGAAATTGGATACTAATAAAAGATTAGATTCCCTACAGTGTGGAAACAGGCCCTTTGGTCCAACCGATCCTCTGACTAATGCACCTAACACCATGAGCAATTTAACCTGACCTGCACATCTTTGAACTGTGGGAGGAAACCAGAGCACCCGGAGGAAAGCCACACAGACACGGGAAGAATGTGCAAACTCCATACAGACAGTCGCCCAAGGTTGGAATTGAACCTGGGACTCTGGCGCTGTGAGGCAGCATGCTAACCACTGAGCCACCGTGCAGTACCATGGTGATAGCACAGGAAAGTGGCATAGAGGTCAGGCAAACATACAAGGTTTGGTTTCAGTTCAGAACAATCTAGGGTGAGCAAGTTTTTCTAAATTCAAGCAGCAAGTATGTGTTCATAACACACCAATACTTAACTTAAAGTTAGTTTAGAGGATGATTCAGGGTAGTAGATAGAAAAGGTCACCTCACCATAAGAGTTAAGTTTGTGAAACTTCCAGACCAGGGAAGTTGGTTAGAAATTAACTGGTTATTAGAACTGAGAAAGTTTAGGCTTTCAGATTTATGGAAAAAAATCATTTTTGGAGATTTGGCAAGGATTCCAGAATTGTCTCAATTCATGGCAAGGAAACAGTCAGGAAATCAATTAATCAGAAGAGTAAAGAGTTGAGACGGGGGTGTAATTTATCTGGAATTAAGACTCTAATGGATAGTGTTAGGAATCCTTCTAAAAAATTGTTTTGCGATGTGTTTTGAGATCACTCTAACTGTATTGTGATTTAGACATCATGGTCTGCTTTTTCTTTTTTTCTGCACATCAAACTTTTTCTGCTGTTAAAGAAAACCTGCAGTCTCAGTGACAAATGACAACTTCAATTTAGGACAAGACCATGGGTAGGCCACTCAGCCCTTCACCGCCATTCATGATGAGCATGGCTGATCATCTAACATAATAGCCTGTTTCAGCTTTTGCTCCAATATCCTCTGATTGCATTAGCCCCAAGCGATATATCCAACTCTTCTTGAAATCTTACAATGTTTTAACCTTAAATGCTTTCTGCGGTAGTGAATTTCACAGGCTCACCATTCTCAGGAAAAAATTTCTCATGTTAAGGATTTGGATGAAGAAGAATTTGTTAAGCATGTACAAGAAAATGTTCTGATTCAGAATGTGGATGTACCTACTACAGGAGATGTAAAACTCATGGGAAATAAGGCAGGGCAGGTGACTGAGGTGTCAGTGGGGGAGCACTTTGGGGCCACCAACCATTGAGTCATAGAGATGGACAGCATGGAAACAAACCCTTCGATCCAACCCGTCCATGCCGACCAGATATCCCAACCCAATCTAGTCCCACCTGCCAGCGCCCGGCCCATATCCCTCCAAACCCTTCCTATTCATATCCCCATCCAAATGCCTCTTAAATGTTGCAATTAATTCTAATAGATTTAAAATAGTGCTGGAAAAGGATCGACCAAATCTAAAAGTTGAGAAGTTCTAAATTGGAGATGTGTCAATTTTGACGGTATTAGGCAAGAACTTTCAAAAGCTGTTTGGGGGCAGATGTTCGCAGGTAAAGGGACAGCTGGAAAATGGGAAGCCTTCAGAAATGAGATAACGAGTATCCAGAGAAAGTATATTCCTGTTAGGGTGAAAGTAAAGGCTGGGAGGTATAGGGAATGCTGGATGACTAAATGTTTGGTTAAGAAAAAGAAGGAAGCATATGTAAGGTATAGACAGGATAGATCGAGTGAATTCTTAGAAGAGTGTAAAGGCAGTAGGAGTACACTTAAGAGGGAAATCAGGAGGGCAAAACGGCGACATGAAATAGCTTTGGCACATTGGATTCTCCTTAATTCTAAGGGTTTTTACAACTATATTAAGGACAAAAGGGCAACTAGGGAGAGAATAGGGCCCGAATCTTTGAGGAGAATAGGGCCCTCAAAGATCAGCAGGGCGGCCTTTGTGTGGAGCCGTAGAAAATGGGGGAGATACTAAACGAGTATTTAGCATCAGTATTTACTGAAAAAGGATATGGAAGATATAGATTGTAGGGAAATAGATGGTGACATCTTGCAAAATGTCCATATTACAGAGGACGAAGTGCTGGATGTCTTGAAACAAACAAGTGGATAAATCCCCAGCACCTGATCAGGTGTACCCTAGACCTCTGTGGGAAGCTAGAGAAGTGATTGCTGGGCCTCTTGCTGAGATATTTGTATCATCGATAGTCACAGGTGAGGTGCCGGAAGACTGGAGGTTGGCTAACGTGGTAATAAGGACAAGCCAGGGAACTATAGATCAGTGAGCCTTACGTCGCTGGTGGGCAAGTTGTTGGATGGAATCCTGAGGGACAGGATGTACAAGTATTTGGAAAGGCAAGGACTGATTAGGGATAGTCAACATGGCTTTGTGCATTGGAAATCATGTCTCATAAACTTGACTGAGCTTTTTGAAGAAGTAACAAAGAGGATTGATGAGGGCAGAGCAGAGCAGAGCCTCAGGCGACTCTCTGTGTGGAGTTTGCACGTCCTCCCCGTGTCTGCGTGGGTTTCCTCCGGGTGCTCCGGTTTCCTCCCACAGTCCAAAGATGTGCGGGTCAGGTGAATTGGCCATGCTAAATTGCCCGTAGTGTTAGGTAATGGGGTAAATGTAGGGGTATGGGTGGGTTGCGCTTTGGCGGGTCGGTGTGGACTTGTTGGGCCGAAGGGCCTGTTTCCATACTGTAAGTAATCTAATCTAATCTAGATGTGATCTATAGGGACTTCAGTAAGGTGTTCGACAAGAATCCCCATGTGAGACTGGTTAAAAGGTTAGATCTCATGGAATATAGGGAGAACTAGCCATGTGGATACAGAACTGGCTCAAAGGTAGAAGACAGAGGGTGGTAATGAAGGGTTGTTTTTCAGCCTGTGACCATTGCAGTGCCACAAGGATCGATGCTGGGTCCTCTGCTTTTTGAAATTTACATAAATGATTTGGATGCGAGCATAAGAGGTACAGTTAGTAAGTTTGCAGATGACACCAAAATTGGAAGTGTAAGGACAGCGAAGAGGGTTACCTCAGATTACAACAGGATCTGGACCAGATGGGCCAATGAGCCGAGAAGTGGCAGATGGAGTTTAATTCATATAAATGCGAGGTGCTGCATTTTGGGAAAGCAAATCTTCGCAGGACTTACACAATTAATGGTAAGGTCTGAGGGAGTGTTGCTGAACAAAGAGACCTTGGAGTGCAAGTTCATAGCTCCTTGAAAGCAGAGTCGCAGGTAGATAGAATAGTGAAGAAGGCATTTGGTATGCTTTCTTTTGTTGGTCAGAGTATTGAGTAGGAGTTGGGGCTTCATGTTGTGGCTGTACAGGATATTGGTTAGACCACTGTTGGAATAGTGTGTGCAGTTCTGGTCTCCTTCCTATCGGAAAGACGTTGTGAAACTTGAAAGGGTTCAGAAAAGATGTACAAGGATGTTGCCAGGGTTGGAGGATTTGAGCTATGGGGAGAGGCAGAACTGGCTGGGGCTATTTTCCCTGGAACGTCGGAGGCTGAAGGGTGACCAGATAGAGGTTTACAAAATTATGAGGGGCATGGATAGGGTAAATAGATAAAGTATTTTCCTTGGGGTGGGGGAGTCCAGAACTAGAGGGGAAAGATATAAAAGAGACCTAAGGAGCAACTTTTTCACGCAGAAAGTGGTACATGTATGGAATGAGCTGCCAAATTTTTGGTGGAGGCTGGTACAATTGCAATATTTAAGAGGCATCTGGATAGGTATATGAATAGGAATGGTTTAGAAGGATATGGGCCAGATGCTAGCATGTGGGACTAGGTTGGGTTGGAATATCTAGTTGGCATGGACGGTTTGGACCGAAGGGTCTGTTTCCGTGCTGTACATCTCTATGACTCTATGTATCCTTAGACTGTGACCCCAGGTTCTGATGCCCCGCAATCAGGAACACAGTTCCTGTGTTTACCCTGTCTGGTCCTGTTATAATTTCATAGGTTTCTCTGCAATGGCACCTCTACCTTTCTGAACTCCAGCGAATTCATCCTAAAGCACTCAACCTCTCCTCATACATCAGTCTTATCATCCCAGGAATCAGTTTGATAAATCTTTGCTGCCCTACCTTTGTAACAAGAATGTCTTTTCTCAGACAAGGAGACCAGAACTGCACTCAAGGCCCTGTATAATTGCAGGAAGACATCCAGGTCTGACACTGGCTAATAAGGTTGGCTGGAACAGATTGTATATTGCTTCTTGAGCAGGCCGCCCCAAAATCATCTTCTCAAGGTTAGCTGAAATATCTGGGATGTGGAGAGCAAAATGAAGAGGAATGCTCTAATACCTGAAGTCTCTTGTGATAAAGTCCTTTATACCACTTGATATCTTTACTACCTGCATGCTTACTTTCAGTAACTGACTTACAAGGCCACCCAAGTCTTGCTGTATACCCCCCCATCGCAAGTTGCAGCCTTTAAGATTTTGCTACCAAAGTGGATAATCTGACATTTATCTACATTATACTGCATCAGCCGTGCATTTGCCCACTCACTCAGCTCATTTAAATCACATTGCAACATCGCTCTGTCCTCTCACAGCACAACTTCCCACCTAGTTTTGTGTCATCTGCGAATTTGGGGATATTACATTTAATTCCCTCATTCAAATCATTAGTATATATTATGAATACCAGAGGTCCTGGCACTGATCCTTGTGGCATCACTGCCTGCCATTCATAAAAAGACCTGTTGGCTGATTACGTCTGAACACTGTCACATTTGCCTAGTCTTGAACTGTTAAAACAGTTTGAAGTCTATGCCATTCAGCAAGCTGCTAATGCCACA
Source organism: Hemiscyllium ocellatum (assembly GCF_020745735.1). NCBI lineage: Eukaryota > Metazoa > Chordata > Chondrichthyes > Orectolobiformes > Hemiscylliidae > Hemiscyllium > Hemiscyllium ocellatum. The sequence goes on from NC_083423.1 coordinate 59,987,196, forward strand.
TAGCACGATGGCCGCTATCTGCGAAATGAAGATAAGACTTTGTCTCAAAAGGGACTGTGTCACTCTTACCTATATTGGTACAGACACAGGCAGATTGCTGAGGATGATATCAAGTGTATTTCTTCCTCTTGTTGGTTCATTCACTATCTGCTGCAGACTAAATCTAGCAATTGTGTCTTTTAAGATTTGACCTGCTCAGACAGTCATGGTGCTTTTGAGTCATTCTTGGTGATGGGCCACTGAAGTCCCTCACCCAGTGAACAGTCTACATCCTTGTCACTTTCTTTCAGCTGGTGTTCAACGTGGAGGTGTACTGATTCACAAGCTAAGGATGTGTGGTGGGAAGGGGAGCTTGATGGGGTCTGGAGTCATTGTTAAAGGCTCCCAAGGTAACTTCCTCCTTGCCAGCATACAGCACTTCTGCTATTCTCCAGTGATGGGGTGTCTGGGATAGTATAAGTATGCTTCCATGAGTATGACTATATGAACGGTTGCTTGATACCACAATATCGTTCTTTCAATTTTGGTATGAGCCTCAGATGTTAGTGAGGACAAATTTGTGGGATTGACATGGTTTGCCAAGTTTATCCATCATGCATCAGACCACACATGGATCAAGCGATAAACATCATTTTGGTCTCTGAATTGAACAATGGCATAATCCAGGAGATGTCAAGGTTTTGATCTAAAATCAATGTTCTGTACTTGTCCCTCTGACAGAATAAATTCTAACAAGTCTAACCTAGACACATCTCAACAATAGGATAATATTGTCTTTTCCCACCCCATTTTTCCCAGGAGGGTCCTCTCCAGAAATTACAGTCACGTCAACACTGGCATTAATGTCCTCCATGAAGGATGATCATTTTTCTTTTGTGGTAGCAGTGAGGACTTCAATATCCACAGGAGCGACTGATACTCTCCATACTAGCATCCAGAACATTGTGGCAGGATTCCACAGATGAATGACCATTCATGAGAAAACAGCAACAAGCAACACAAAGAAAGCAGGAAGGAATATAAAGAAAGCAAGAAAGAACTCATGCAGGAAATTAGGAGAACAAGAGGGTGCCATGAAATGTCCTTGGCAAGTAGCGTTAAAGAGAATTCCAAGGCATTAGAGACATGTGATGGCTCATTTAGAGATGTGATGTCCCAGTGAGGGCACTTGAGAGTTACAAGTTAAAGAGTGAGCTAAGAAGAGCCAGAAGGGGACATGAGAAGTTGTTGGCGGATAGGATCAAGTAAAACCCTAAGGCTTTCTACAGGTATATCAGGAATACAAGAATGACTAGAGTAAGATCAGAGCCAATCAAGCATATTGCGTGGGAAGTTGTGCATGGAGTCAGAGGAGTAGGGGAAGTGCTAAATTAATACTTTTCATCAGTATTCACACTAGAAAAATGTGGTCGAGGAGAATACTGACATACAAGCTACTAGATTAGGTGGGATTGAGGCGCATAAAGGAGGTATTAGCAATTCTGGAAAGTGTAAAAACATTAAGTCCCCTGGGCTGGATGGGATTTATCCTAGGATTCTCAGGGCAGCCAGGGAGGAGATTGCAGAGCCTTTAGCTTTGTTGTAGGTAGTACCGCAAGGATGTGTTTGAGGGTCCACTGTTTTTTGTCATCTTCATAAATGACCTGGCTAAGGGCACAGAAGAATGGGTTAGTAAATTTGTGAATGACACTAACATCGGGAGAGTTGTGGATGGTGACCAAGGATGTTACAGGTTACAGAGAGACATAGGTAAGCTGCAGAGCTGGGCTGAGAGGTGGCAAATGGAGTTCAATGCAGAAAAGTGTGAGGTGAGTCACTTTGGAGGGAGTAACAGGAATGCAAATTATTGGGCTAATGGCAAGATTCATGGTAATGTAGATGACCAGGTACGCTGATCCTTGAAAGTTGCCACCCAGGTCAATAGGGGTGTTAAAAAGTCATATGGTGTGTTAGCTTTTATTGGTAGAGGGACTGAGTTTCAGAACTATGAGGTCATGTTGTAGCTGTACAAAACTCTGGTGCGGCACATTTGGAGTATTGTGCACAGTTCTAGTCACTGTATTATAGGAAGGATGAGAAAGCTTTGGAAAGAGTTCAAAGGAGATTTATTAGAATGTTGCCTGGTTAGGAGGGAAGGTCCTACGAGGAAAGGCTGAGATACTTGAGGCTGTTTTCATTAGAAGAAGGTTGAGAGGTGACTTAATTAAGACATATAAGGTGGCACGGTAGCACAGTGGTTAGCACTGCTGCCTCACAGCGCCAGAGACCCGGGTTCAATTCCTGACTCAGGCGACTGACTGTGTGGAGTTTGCACATTCTCCCCGTGTCTGTGTGGGTTTCCTCCGGGTGCTCCGGTTTCCTCCCACAGTCTAAAGATGTGCAGGTTAGGTGAATTGGCCATGCTAAATTGCCCATAGTGTAGGTGAAGGGATAAATGTAGGGGAATGGGTGGGTTGCGCTTCGGCGGGTCGGTGTGGACCTGTTGGGCCGAAGGGCCTGTTTCCACACTGTAAGTCTAATCTAATCTAATCTAATTTCCTTTATTCAGAGAGTATTAGGGGCATGGAACGCACTGCCTACAACAGTAGTAGACTCGCCAACTTTCAGGGTTTTTAAAAGGTCATTGGATAGGCATATGGACGAGAATGGAATAGTGTAAATGGGCTTCAGATTGTTGCACCGACCTGTGGAACCATCGAGGGCCGAAGGGGATGTAGTGTTCTATGACATAAATTAAAAGCAAGAGGAAATATTTAGGATTGACAGAACCTTTATCCTCAGAGTTGAAATGTCCATCACTAGACGGCATGCATTTAAGGTAAGAGGGGAAAGTTCAAAGGAGAAGTGAGGGGTAAGTTTTTGTTTTAACACAGAGAATGGTAGGTGCTTCGAACGGAGTGCCAGGGGTAGAGTTGGAGGCAGATACAATTGGGGCATTTAAGGAGCTTTCAGGTAAACACATGAATAAGCAAGGAATGGAGGATGTCGACCATGGGCAGGCAGAAAGGATTAGTTTAATTTGGTGTCATGTTTAGCACAACGTTTGGGCCAAAGGGCTTTTTCCTGTATTGTACTGTTCTATGTTCTATAACAAGCAATCAAATTATTGAAAAAACAAGTCTGTGGCCTCAATGGATTCTAACTAAAGTCACAGCATCATACAGGTCTGAAACAATTCATGTACACTGACCAGATATCCTAAACTGATCTAATTTAATTTTCCTATTCAAATACCCATCCAGTTGATATTGTAATTGTACCAGCCTCCACCACTTCTTCTGGCAGTTCATTCTATCCATGCTCCACCCTCTGCACGAAAAAGTTGCCCCTTTGGTCCATTTTGAATCTTTAACTTCTCACCTTAAACCCATGCCCTTTAGTTTTGGACTCCCCTACCCTGGGAAAAAGACCTTGGCTATTCACTCTATTCACGCTCCTCATCATTTTATAAACCTCTATTAGGTTACCCCTCAGCCTCCAGTGTTCCGGGGAAAAAGCTTCAGCCTATTCAACCTCTCCCAAAAGAACAAACTCTCCAATCCTAATGACATTCTTGTAAATCTTTTCTGAACCCTTTCAAGTTTAACAACATGTTTCTTTTAGTAGGGAGACGAGAATGGAACACAGTTCTTAAAGTAGCTTCACCAATGTCCTGTACAGTTGCAACATGACATTCCAACTCCTATACTCAATGCATCGACCAACGAAAGCAAGATTGCCAAATGCCTTCTTCACGATCCTATCTATTCATTTTCAAGGAACTATACACCAAGGTCTCTTTGCTTGGCAACACTCTCCAAGGGCCCTACCATTAACTGTATAAGCCCTGCTATGGTTTGCCTTACCAAAATGCAACACCGCACAGTTATCTAAATTAAACTCCATCTGCCACTCCTTGGTCCATTGGCTTGATTGAACAAGGGCCTGTTGTATGAAGATGATCTTCTTCACTGGCCAATACACCTCAATTTTGGCATTATCTGTAAACTTACTAAGCATACCTATGATAGTCACATCCAAATCATTTATATAAATTATGAAAGCAGTGGACCCAGTACCAAACCTTGCGAAATACCGCTGTTCACAGGGCTCTAGTCTGAATAACAACCCTCTATTTCCAACCAATACACCAATTTTGTATCCAATTGGCCAATTCTTCCTGGACTCCATGTGATCTAATCTTGCTAACAGTCTACCATACAGAACCTTGTTGAATGCTTAAGTCCATAAAGACGTTTACCGCTCTGTGTTCATTAGTGTTCTTTGTCACTTCTTCAAAAAATTCAACCAAGTTAGTGAGACAAAATTTCCCATTCACAAAGCCAAGCTGACTCTCCATAATTAGTCCTTGCCTTTCAAAATGCAAGTACACCCTGTCCCTCAGAATCCTCCATCGACAACTGACCTCACATTCACCAGTCTACAATTCCCTAGCTTTTCTTTACCACCTTTCTCAAATAATAGCACCACGTTAGGATAATGTAGGATTAAAGGCTGGCACAACATCGAAGGCAGAAGGGCCTATACCGTTCTATGTTCCATTAGCCACCCTTCAGTCTTTTGTATCTCACCAATCTCCATTGGTTCCATACGTAAACTGCCTTGATGATCTTTAAGGGACCCTATTCTCTCCCTGGTCACTCTTTTTTCCTTAACGTATTAGTAGAATCTCTCTGGATTTCCATAATCCCATAGAGTCAGAGTCCTACAGCACGGAAACAGGACCTTCAGCACAAACTGGTCCCTGCTGACCAAAATGTCCATCTACACTAACTCCATTTCCCTGTACTTAGCCCATATCCTTCTAAACCTTTCCTATCCATGTATTTGTCCAAATGCCTTTCAAATGTTGTTAATGTACCTGTCTCAACCACTCCTGTTGGAAGCTCATTCCATAGGAGTACCACCCTCTGTGTAAAAACGTTGCCCCTGAGCTTCCCTTTTATTCTTTCCCCTCTAACTGATGCCCTCTAGTCCTCAATTCCCCAACCCTAGGAAAAAGACTGAGTGCATTCACCCTATCCATGCCTCTCATGATCTTATACACTTCTAGAAGATTGTCCCACAGTCTCCTAAACTCTAAAAAAAAAGGCCGAGGTTGTCAAACCTCTGTCTATAATTCAGACCCTTTAGTCCTGGCCTTGTAAATATCTTCTGCACTCTTTCCAGTTGAATAACATCATTCTTATAGCAAGGTGACCAAAACTGAACAAATGCTCCAAGTGCGACCTCATCAATGTTCTGTATAACTGCAACATAACTTCCCAATTTCTATATTCGATGCCTAGACTGATGTGCCAAAAGCCTTCTTCACTGCCCTCTCTACCTGTGACTCCTCTACCTGTGAACTGTGTACCTGACCTCCAAACTCACTCTGTCCCACTACACTCCTTGAGGCCTTGCCATTCACCATGAAACTCCTACCTTGACTTGACTTCCCAAAATGCAATACTTATCCATATTAAACTCCATTTGCCATTTCTCAGGCCACTTCACCAGCTGATCAAAGCCCTGCTGCAATTTCTGATAACCTTCCTCACCGTCCTGGATACCACCTATTTTAGTGTAATGTGCAAATTTACTAATCGTGCCTTGTACATTCTCATCCAAATCACTGACAATGATAACAAACAGCAACCGGCCCAAGGCCTCTACTAGTCACAGGCCTCCAGTCCGACAAGCATCCTTCCATTATTACCATCTGTGTCCTACCATCAAGCCAATTGTGTATCCAATTTGCCAGCTCCATGGATTCCATGCGATCTAACGTTTCAGAGCAGCCTACCATGTGAAACCTTATCAAAGGCCAGACTGAAATCCATATAGGTATATCTACTGCCCGCCCTTCATCAATCTTCTGGTCACTTCTTCAAAGAACTTCTTCAAATTTGTGAGGCATGATCTCCTATGCCCAAAGTCATGCTGACAGTCCTAATCAAACCCTGCCTTGCCAAATGCACGTATATTTTATCTCTCAGGATTTTAATTTGACTTACCTACCACAGATGTTAGGCTTATTGCTCTATAGCTCTCCCTTCAGCCTGATTTCCCTCTTAAGTCACCATGCATCAACGTGGGTCCAGGAGCCTGTTTCCATCTTGTATTACTCTATTACTCTAAGTAGACTCCTTATACCCAACAAGAGATCCAATTGATCCTAGCTGTTTGTACCTAACATATATCTCCTTCACTTTCTTGATGAGAGCCTCAATTTTTCTGATCATTTAGCATTCCCTGCACCTACCAGCCTTGTCCTTCACACTAACTGGAATATACTGTCTCTGAACTCTCGTTATGTTATTTTTAAAGGCCTCCAATCAACTTTTGAAAGTTCCTGCCTCATAACATCAAAATTAGCCTCATATAAATTTAGAATTTTAACTTATAGATGAGGTCTATCCTTTTCCATAACTATTTTAAAACTAATAGAATTTTGACAACTTGCTCCAAAGTGCCTCCCCACTGACACCTCAGTCACTGGCCTGCCTTATTTCCTAAGAGAAGGTCAAATTCTGCTCATTCTCCAGTTGGTACATCCACATATTGAACAATAACATTTTCTTGCACATACTTAACAAATCCATCTCCATCCAGGTCCTTAACATTATGGCAGCCTTTGAACATGGTGGGCTTTTGCTCACAGCAAGATAATCATCCATTGAATTTAGGAAGAAAAATAAATTCTCCATCATCAGGAACATAGAATTGCAACTACTGTCAACAAGGGACCATGAGAGGTATTTTCCTGTTGTCTGTAGCAGAAAAAAATCTGATCTGCCTAAATCACCTACCTCCTGTTGTTAAGGAAATCCTACCAGAGACAGTGAAACTTTAGACATACAACAGCTATTAATGCCAAAGTCTTTGTTACCAAACACGACCAGAGAAATGCCAAGATACACTTGGTCCATCAAGCCTACTTGCTATTAGATATGATTTGAGCTGATCCTCTATAACAACGCTATATTTATTTGCTTCCCAAATTCCTTGAACACCTTTAGTCTCCAAAAAATCTATTCCTTTCCCAAATATATTCATCAACCACATCCATAGCCTTCTGTGGTACAGAATTCAACAGGTTCACCATCTTCTAAGTGAAGGAATTTCTTATTTCAGTCCAAAATAGCCTGAGTACCCTGAGATCACTCTTCTTATTCTGGATTCAGTAGTCAGGGTAAGCATTACGTCTGCATTCAGTCTGTTTAGCCTTGTCAGAACTTTACACATTGACTGAGATCTCCTCTCATTGTTCTGAAGTCAACCATCCAATAGATCTCTGTATGACAAATCTGCCATCCCAATAATCAGTCTGGTAAACTTATACTGCACTCAGAGCTGTGTATCATGGATATAGACCTTTCAGTCCAACTCATCCAAACCGACCAGACATCCCGATCTGAGCTAATCTCATTTGCCAGCATTTGGTCCATATCCTTCTAAATACTTCCTATTCATGTACCTATCCAGATGCTTTTTAAATGTTATAATTGTATCTGCCTCCACTGGCAGTTTGTTCTATACACACACCAACATCTGCATGAAATAGCTACCCCTCATGTACTTTTTAAATCTTTCCCGTCACCTTAAACCTATAATTTTGGGCTCCCCCAAACTCCCAGAAGACCTTGGATATTCACCCTCTCCATGCTTTTGACTTTATACATGATTTGGAGATGCCGGTGTTGGACTGGGGTGTACAAAGTTAAAAATCACACAACACCAGATTTAATTGGAAGCACATTAACTTTCGGAGTGACGCTCCTTCATCAGGTGATTGTGGAGGGCTCGATCGTAACACAGAATTTATAGCAAAAATTTGCAGTGTGATGTAAATGAAATTGTACATTGAAAAATTGATTGTCTGTTAAGCCTTTCATCTGTTAGAATACAGTTTCACTTCTTTCATGTGTAAATCACAAAACCCTTTTTCTTAAAGTTGCATTCTCGGGTTAGCTGTTATAGTGGTGATACAAGGTGGGAGGTGTACATGGCAGGTACTCATGTGACTCAGCCAATGTTGTCTACCTTATACGTTGCAGGCAAGGATGCCCGGAGGCATGGTACATTGTGGAAACCGAGCAAAGGCTACGACAATGGATGAATGGGCACCGCACAACAATCAATAGACAGGAGGGTTCCGTCCCAGTTGGGGAACACTTCAGTGGTCCAGGACATTCAACCTTGGACCTTTGGGTGACCATTCTCCAAGATGAACTTCAGGACAGGCAGCAGAGGAAAGTGGCCAAGCAGAGGCTGATAGCTAAGTTCGGTACCGATAGGGAGGGCCTCAACTGGGACCTTGGGTTCATGTCACATTACACCACACACACACACACGCACACGCGCACACGCACACACACACACACACAGATACAGGTACACAAAGACACGCACACAGACACCCACACACACCCGTACAGACACACACACTCCCACATGCATCCCCTCACAGACTTAAGACACTCTGCACTCACTACACATCCACTTTCTCACACTCACAACCCCCCCACACATACACTGACAGACAAAGACCCACATGCACACATATATTTTGTGTGGTGAATTTGTACTTGCAGAGTTACATTGCACTTTGCTGAAAAACTGCATACATTCATGTAGAACTCTGAGCTCAAAAGCTGCATGAATTTATGTAAAACTCTGTTATCTCACTTTTTAGATTAGAATCAATCTAAACATCAGGTCATAGACAGAGAACACAGGGGGCTAACACCTTCAACATATTGTCTAGCTATCACCATTGTTAACAGCTAACCCGAGAATGCAACTTTAAAAAAAAGGGTTTTGTGATTTACACATGAAAGAACTGAAACTATCACTGTATTCTAACAGATGAAAGGCTTAACAGACAATCAATTTTTCATTTTATAATTTCAGATACATCACACTGCAAATTTTGCGATAAATTCTGTGTTACGATCGAGCCCTCCACAATCATCTGATGAAGGAGCGTCACTCCGAAAGCTAGTGTGCTTCAAATTAAACCTGTTGGACTATAACCTGATGTTGTGTGATTTTTAACTTTGATTTTATAAACCTCGAAGGTTACCCATTTGGGAAGTTTATCTGTTATTTAGTAAGGAAACCTGCACACAAACTCTAGGTGTAGGTCTCATCAAGGCATTTTACATCTGAACTAAGACTTCCTTGCTCCAGTAGTCAAACCCTCTTGCAATGAAGGCCAACATACATAATCCTTCCTGTTTACTGCACCCACATACTTGCTTTCAGTGACCACTGTGTATGTACACCCAGATCTCTTTATAGATAAACACAGAATCAGATTATCCCTACAGTGTGGAGTCATGCCATTTGGCCCAACAAATTTACACCGACTCTCAGAAGAATGTCCCATCCAGACTCAGCCCCTATAAAACCTGATTTCCTATGGCTAATTCACCCAACCTACACATCCCTGGACACTAAGGGCAATTTGGTATGGCCAATCCACCCAACCTGCACACCTTTACACTGTGGCAGGAAAGCAGAGCACCCAGAGGAAACCCTTACAGACATGGGGAGAATGTGCAAACTCTATAGTCTTCTGAGGCTGGAATTGAAACTGGGTCCCTGGCACTGTCATGCAGCAGTGCTAACTACTGAGACATAAGAACTCAGGAGCAGGAGTAGGCCATCTGGACCTTTGAGCCTGCTCTGTCATTCAATAAGATCATGGCTGATCGTTTAATGGCATCAGGTCCACCTACACATCTTCTCACCATGACCATTAATTCTTTTACTGTTTAAAAAATTACCTATCTTAGCTTTAAAAACATTCAATCGTTCAATGAGGAAGCCTCAACTGAGCAGGGAATTCCACAGATTCACAAACCTTTGGGTGAAGAAGCTTTTCCTCAATTCAGTCCTAAATTTGCTGCCCCTAATTTTGAGGCTAAGCCTTCTTGTTCTAGTTTCACCTGCCAGTGAAAACATCTTCCCTGCTTCTATCTTATCTATTCCCTTCATAATTTTATATGTTCCTGTAAGATCCAACCTCCGCCCCCTCCCATTCTCCTAAATTCCAATGAACATAATCACAGTCTTCTCAGCCTCCCCTTGTAAATTAACTCCTTCAACTCTGGAAACAACCTAGTGCCGCCCCTTTTATCAGAGAATCCCTTCAGTGTGGAAACAAGCCATTTTGCCTATTGGGTCCACACTGACCCTCCGAAGAGCATCTCACTCAGACTCATCCTCTACCCTATGGCTGCAACCCAACATTTCCATGATGAACCCACCTAAACCAGCACATGTCTGGACAAGACAGGCAATTTAGCATGGCCAATCCACCTACCTGCACATCTTTGGATTCTGGGGGAAAACTGGAGCACCCAGAAGAAACCCACGCAGACACACGGCATAGTGGCACGGTGCCTCACAGCGCCAGAGGCCCAGGTTCAATTCCCACCTCAGGCAATTGTCTGGGTGGTGTTTGCACATTCTCCCTGTGTCTGCGTGGGTTTCCTCTGGGTGCTCTGGTTTCCTCCCACAGTCCAAAAATGTGCAGGTTAGCTGAATTGGCCATGCTAAATTGTCCGTAGTGTTAGGTGAAGGGGTAAATGTAGGAAAATGGGTCTGGGTGGGTTGCTCTTCGGAGGGTTGGTGTGGACTTGTTGGGTGGAAGGGCTTGTTTCTACACTGTAAGTAATCTAATCTAATTTGCAAATTCCACACAGACAGTCAGCCAAGGATGGAATTGAACCTGGATCCCTGATGCTATGAGGCAGCAGTGCTAACCAGTGAACCACTGTATCGCCCCAGATCTGAAACATCACCTGACAAAGCAGTGCTTCAGAAGTTTGTTATTTTAAAAATCTGTTGGACTATAACCTGATGCTAGATATGCCCATGGCTAATGCAACAGAACAGGCTGACAGCAATTCGAGAACTTGGGATTATATTAGCTCAATGTAGTCTTCGCAAGTAGAACAGCAACTCTGTAGACTCAAAGTTCCTGTTTGTGCAGTTGCAGTTGCTTGCACATAACATACATAAGAAAATTTCACACAAGACATATATAAGAACATTTCACACTAATTAGTTGTTTCTCTTGAATTATGTAATCAATCTATTACAACACTAAGAGTAAGTTTTAGTTAAGATAGTTCAAATAGATTTTGAAGTAGTTGTGGATCAACCTATATACAAAAAAAATCACTAAAAGCATCAAAGGAAAAGATTCGCACCAGTTTGAGATACTAAAAGCAGCCAGGAGAAATGAATATGGTCCTGAAATGATAGGCAAGTATCCAGTCAATTGTTGACACAGTGCAGCTGGCAAAGGTTACTTGAATGCAGTGTCCAATATGAAAAACCTCAAGAAGGAAGAGAAACAAGTTTGGGAAACATCAGGAATGACCAAGGGTGGACCACAAGCCTGTCAATCTCTTTGTCCTTTAGTGATATGATTTGCTTAATTGGAAATACACTGAAATTGCTGAGTGTGGCAATATTTCCATTGGGTTAAGGACTAACAACAGTTAAACTGTGTACTGCACGTAAGTAGTTGAGGCAAGCTTGACCTGTATAAAATGCTGTATCAGACAGCCAATTACAAAGGGATAACTCATACCGCTGACCAATAGTAATAAAAGGGAGGTTGGGTGGCATGCATATTCCAAGTTTAAAATGTATCATTAAGACATTCTGAAGCGTTTGTGTGCCTTATTGCTCTGGAGAAATGAAGCAGTAAATCATAATAAATGTTACCTGAAACCACCCCACGACTCAGATTCTAAATGAAAAATATGAGATCTAACACTTGGTGCCCTGTGACTTCTGACTTTGCCCACCCCAGTCCAACACCTCCACATTTGAGCTAGAGGGCCTGGGTTCAGCTCTCACTTGTCCCAGAGGGGTGTCATAACAGGTTGATTAAAATAATATGGACTGCCAATGGCTGTACATGAAGTGTACTGCTCAGATAGTCTACATGATATAGCATGAATTGATCAAAACATTTGAGAAATAACTGGCAATATTACTGAGCCAGGAATTGTGCTGCTAAAGGCCAGGTGTTATGAAGTAAAATAGTTTAAAATATTTTCAATACCAAGAAAGGCACAGTGCAGTGAAAAGCTCAATACAATCAGAATACGTCTTACCCAGGACACATCTTGTCACCCTTTTTCTCTTGCAAACTCGCACAGGTGAAACAAAACACATGTTTGCATGGAATCTGTGAAGAAATACACATTTGAGGCAACACATTAAATACCCATTTGTTCCGTACATCATATAATGGCAAGACTTTACAGCAAAATCAGTTTTGGGTTCACTGTTTCAACTTAATCCTAGACTTGGAACAGAGTGAGCTTGTCTGTAAAAGACAGAGAGCGGAAGAGTGACAGAGAGAGAGCGAAACAGAGAAAGGGTGAAAGCGAGAGCAGAAGAGTGGGATACAGCAAAACACTGAGTTTGAAAGAGAGTACGAGGGCGCATGAGAGCGAGGGCACGCGATAGCATGGGTGCGGGTGTCAGAGAGGGGGTGTGCGCGTGCATGTGTGAGAATGCTGTGAGTGCATGAGAGAGAGACAGTGTGAAAGAGAGGGAGCGTACGTGTGAGAGGAGGCGTACTTGTGAGATAGAAACAATCAGGGGAAGTGGTGAAGTGATTGGCTGATTTGGAACCAGCTTTAAGGACTGAGTAAGTAGTACAGGGTGGGAGACAAAGTGTAAAGTCCTTATTTTTGTATACTTCATTAGGAAAATTCAGGTTACCGCTACAGGTGGCACGGTGGCTCAGTGGTTAGAACTGGTGCCTCACAGCACCAGGGAGCCGGGTTCAATTCCAGCCTTGGGTGACTGTCTGCATGGGCTTCCTCCCACAAATCAAAGATGTGCAGGTTAGGTGAATTGGTCATACTAAATTGACCATTGTGTTTGGTGCTTTAGTCAGAGGGAAATGGGTCTGGGTGGGTTACTCTTCGTGTGGTCGATGTGGACTTATTTCCACACTGCAGAGATTATATGACAATTCTAGTGCAAAAAGGAGAGAGAGAAATCTGTTTTGGTAAGTAGTGGGCAAGGTTGAGTAATTTGTTCAGTTTATCGTTTGTAGTTGGTAAGGATCATAATGGCAGGAGAATTCGGTCCTGTGGAATGCTCTTTCTGTGATTTATAGGAAATCAGGGACACTCCCAGTCTCCACGGTGACCTCGTATGTGGGAAGTGCATTCAGCCACAACCCCTAATCAATTGCATGGAGCAGATGCAGCAGCAGACAGACTCACTATGGAGCATTTACAAGGTTAAGAACATCATAGATAATTCAGGTGATGTGACCAGCTTGCTAAATGTAAGGGCTGGACAGGTAGAAAAGCTTAGGTAACCACTAAGAAAACCAGTAGGCATGGGCAGGTAGTTCAGAGGTCCCCTGCAGCCATCCCCCTTTCAAATTGATATACTAAGTTGGATACTGGGGGTGGGGAGTGGGATTGCCTCTCAAGGGAATGCAGCAAACTCTTGCAGTAGGGGAGGAAGAAACTGCGACCGCTTTACTAAGGGAGACTTAATTCTCAGGGGAACTGATTATGAGTGGTTATATGGCCACAAACGAGACTCTCGAATGGTATGTTGCCCCCTGTGCTCGGGTCAGATACGTCTCATAGCAGCATTCTGAAGACAGAAAGAGTGAACAGCCAACAGTTGCTGTAAATGTTGGATACCAATGACATGGATAAAAAAATAAATTAGGTCCTGCAACCAAAATTTACAGATGAAAGAGGAGACCTACTATGGCTGTAATCTCAAGATAACTTCCAGTGCAACGTGCTACTGAGTATAGGATTAGGCAGATAGGTCAGATTAATATGCATAAAAATGGATGGCATAGGTCGAAGGGAGAGCTTTGGATTTTTGATCATTGGGACAGATGGGTTGCACCTGAAACAGAATGAACCTCATATCCTTGCATGAGTTTTGCTCATGCTGTTGGTTTTAAACTAATTTGGCAGGGGGGTAGGAACACAGCTGATATAAAGCTGCGAGCAAGATGTCGAAGAAATGTTCGGACACACCAGCAGACAAAGAAGACATAGGCATGATAAGGCATATGGGAGAACTGGAAGGCTAAATTGTACCTATTTAAATGCAAGGAGCCTGACTGGTAAGACTGATAAACTTAGAACACTGAACAGCAGGTCATATCGGTGGCACTGTGACACAGTGGTTAGCACTGCTGCCTCACAGCGCCAGACAAATTTGCCTCAGGTAAATGTCTGTGGGGAGTTTGCATATTCTCCCCATGTCTGCGTGGTTTACTCCGTGTGTTCCGGTTTCCTTCCACAATCCAAAAATGTGCAGTTTAGGTGAATTGGCCATGTTAAATTGCCCATAGTGTTAGGTGAAGGGGCAAATGTAGTGGAATGGGTCTGGGTGGGTTGCTCTTCGGAGGGTCACTGAGAACTTGTTGGGCCAAAGGGCCTGTTTCCACACTGTAAGTAATCTAAAAGAAATATCGTTGCAAGCATTGTTGTTCAAGAAAGGGAGTAGGGATAGCCCTAGTAACTATAGGCCAGTGAGTCTGACTTCAGTGGTGGGCAAAGTCTTAGAGAGAATGGTAAGGGATAAGATTTATGAACATCTGGGTAGGAATAACGTGATCAGGGATAGCCAGCATGGTTTTGTGAAGGGCAGGTCGTGCCTCACAAACCTTATTGAGTTCTTTGAGAAGGTGACTAAGGAAGTGGACGAGGGTAAAGCAGTAGATGTTGTGTATATGGATTTTAGTAAGGCGTTCGATAAGGTTCCCCATGGTAGGCTAATGCTAAAACTACGGAGGTATGGCATTGAGGATACATTAGAGGTTTGGATTAGGAATTGGCTGGCTGGAAGGAGACAGAGGGTAGTAGTTGATGGACTATGTTCATCTTGGAGTGCAGTTACTAGCGGTGTACCACAAGGATCTGTTTTGGGACCATTGCTTTTTGTTATCTTTATAAATGATCTAGAGGAAGGGCTTGAAAGCTGGGTAAGCAAGTTTGCGGATGACACAAAAGTCGGTGGAGTTGTGGATAATGAGGAAGGAAGTGGTAGATTACAGCGGGATATAGATAAGTTGCAGAGCTGGGCAGAAATGTGGCAAATGGAATTCAATGTAGCTAAGTGTGAAGTCATTCACTTTGGTAGGAGTAACAAGAAGATGGATTGCTGGGCTAATGGTAGGCTACTTGGTAGTGTGGATGAGCAGAGGGATCTTGGTGTCCATGTACACAGATGTCTGAAAGTTGCCACCCAGGTAAATAGTGCTGTGAGGAAGGCATATGGTGTACTGGGCTTTATTGGTAGAGGAATTGAGTTCCGGAGTCCTGAGGTCATGTTGCAACTGTATAGGACTCTGGTGCGGCCTCATCTGGAGTATTGTATGCAGTTTTGGTCGCCATACTATAGGAAGGATGTGGAGGCATTGGAACGAGTGCAGAGGAGGTTTATCAGGGTGTTGCCTGGAATGGTAGGAAAATCTTATGAGGAAAGGCTGAGGCACTTGGGGCTGTTCTCATTGGAGAAGAGAAGGTTTAGGGGAGATTTGATAGAGGTGTATAAGATGATTAGGGGTTTAGATAGGGTCGACACTGAGAACCTTTTACCGCTAATGGAGTCAGGTGTTACTAGGGGACACAGCTTTAAATTAAGGGGTGGTAGGTATAGGACAGATGTTAGGGGTAGATTCTTTACACAGCGGGTTGTGAGTTCATGGAATGCCCTGCCAGTAGCAGTGGTGAACTCTCCTTCTTTATGGTCATTTAAGCGGGCATTGGATAGGCATTTGGAAGTTATTGGGCTAGTATAGGTTAGGTAGGATTCGGTCGGCGCAACATCGAGGGCCGAAGGGCCTGTACTGCGCTGTATCTTTCTATGTTCTATGTTCATTGAGACATGGAAGAAGGAATGGCAGGATTCAAGCATGAAGAGTTGGGGTGGGGGGGAAGAGATAATGGATTTACGAGACTGGGATGGACAAAGTTAAAAATCACACAACACCAGGTTATAGCCTTACTGATTTATTTGGAAGTACTAGTTTTTGGAGTGCTGCTCCTTCATCAGGTAACTAATGGGGCAGGATCATATCACACATAATTTATAGCAAAATATCACAATGTCATGCAATTAAAATGATATAATGAACAAACTAGTTTGCTGTTTAAGTCTTTCATCTTTTAGAATGGTTTTCTTGAGAATGTGACTTAAAAATAGTTCTGGGATTTAAATATTATTAAACCAAAGCCTGCAACCCATTCTAAAAGATGAAAGACTTAACAGCAATCTAGGTTTGCCCAACATATTGTTTTAATTGCATGACACTGTGATCTTTTGCTATAAATTCTGTGTCTTATGATCCTGCCCCATTAGTTACCTGATGAAGGGGTGGTGCTCCGAAAGATAGGACTTCCAAAAAAACGTGTTGGAGCCCAGAGAGAAAGAGAACAGTGACTGAGTAGACAAAGGAATGGCTAAAGGTCAGCTTGGGAGATTCAGCAGCTGGTAATGAGGACCATCAGTAGCTGACATAGGGTTGTTTGTGGAAGTAGCTCATGTATTGACAAGGCCCAGGTTAGGGTAAGCACATAGGAAGAGATGTTCAGGCCCTAAAATTGTTGAACTCTATATTCAGTCCAGAAGGCTCCAGGGTTCCCAATCAGAAAATGAAGTGCTGTTCGAGCTTGCACTGAGCTTTGCTGGTACACTGCAGCAAGCCCGAGGGTAAATATGTTGATCAGGATACATGGTGGTGTTCGTGGTCTTTGTTAGCAAGGGTACAAGCCCAAACTACTCAACACGCCCTCATAAGAAAATCCCTCCATAACTTGAATGAATGGAGCATCTTCTTTACACTGTTGCCAATGCCAGTTTATCCTTCCTTAGACTTTCACTGAAATGCGGGTGTACTTTGACTGGTGTTCTAGCAAGCTTTCACTATTATTGTATCTCAAATCTACTGTAATAACTAGAAGGTCATAATCATTAACTTCTATTTATAGCATTAATTCATTTATTTTGTCTTGAACACTATGCACAGTTAAGTGCTATTAATTTTGCCTTTTTACTATTTCTTTCCCTTCTTTTATCCTCTTTGCTTCTGTTTTCTAATCATTGAATGCTCTATCTCTTGGAGCCTCATTCGAAATATGAACTGCAGAGTCTCCATATCTTTTGACCTGAGTATCCCCTCTCCTGAGTTTTCCCCTAAACAGCTTTTCAATTCGCCACTTTGCAGCATGGTTCAAGTGAAGTCCAGGACTAACCCCCTTTTATCCCAACACTGGTAGCACTATACATGGACTGATCAGGAGTCAACCAGCTCACCACATTCATCAAATGGTTAAAATTACCAAACATGATGGAAGAATCCTGTAACAATTTACAAGAGATGCACTGGTATTGATGGATAAGAACAGAGATAAACAATTGGGCACCACACATTACAACAATTCTGCCAGAAAATACTTCTAGCTGCAGTGACTCGTCATCACAGAAGCCAGTTGTAATGGAGTAACTAGAAAAGAAAATTTCAACATGGTTTAACTTTCTTCAATGGGAACCTTTTTTACCATGTTCCACGAATAGAGCTAGACCTAAGAACATAAGAAAAAGGAGCAAGTGGTTATTCAGCTCCTCAGGCTCACCCTGTCGTTCAATGAAATCTTGGCTAATCTTCTGTCTTAATACCACCATCTTGCAATATCCAGAGATGCTTTTAATATGTAGAAGCTGCAGTAATTATAACGAGGTCAGCCAAGTGGCCCCTCATTGAATATGTTTCCTGATTGAGGCTACTAATCTGGTCTAATCAGGGAGCGCCTGGCTGACAGGCATAAACAGGAATGTCAGAAGTTCTGTTCACTCTGAGAGCTAGCTCTGAGGAAGCTAGATCAGTTTTAAGGACTTCCCATGTCTAAATGGGGGGTGACATTGTGACAAAATATTGGCCTCTGTACAATTACTTCAGAAACCTATCACTTCCTTCAGCATATTCATCGACTAAGCTTCTACAATCCTCTGAGGTACAGAACTTCAAAGACTCACCACTCTCTGAGTAAAGATGTTTCTCATCTTAGCCCTAAATGATCTGCCCTCATTCTGAGAGTGCCCCCCCCACCCCAGATTTAGATATCCCCAGCCAGGCGAAACATCTACACTATCGACCCATGCAAAATAATGTAGCATATTTGAATGAGATCACATGCATTTCATATAAATCCCGAAAATGTGCACATAGTCTGTTCTTCATCGGACACCCATTATCCTTTCCCAGTCTCCAACTGCAGGAACCTGCCTGATGAATCTTTGCTGTATTTCCCCAATGGCAACCATATCTTTCTGTCAATAAGGATACCAAAACTGTACCTGAGACAATGCCATTTCAATGTTAATTTGAAAGCTGAGCAACTTGAAGCATTAACTCAGTTTTTCTTGGCATAAATGCTGCTGCTGAACCTGAACTTTGGCAGCAATTTTTAATTTTATATCAGATTCCCAGCATCTACAGTATTTCACTTGTCTTGTTTGATTTTGCTTCTTAAAACAAAACTAATGCTAGGAATTGTCTTCTTTTGCAGAATTTTCCTGTTCTGACAGGGCTGGAACTGCAGCGTAAGAGTCTTAATGTCCACCTGATTAAAAATTCTCACTCAATTAGAAAGCAACAATTTGTCACATCTAATTTGAAAAGAATGAACTAGCAATAGCAAAATTTGTTGAACAACACTTGTCAACACAGGTTTAAGAGACCATTTGGCAAAATATCTCAAAAAAGGCTGTTTAAAAACATTGAGGCTCATGGAAGAGAAGAATCAGTATCAGCTTGGATAGAAAGAAGATTAAGCTCAAAAAAAGGTAGGTTATAGAAATTGGTGGCTTTTCAGACTGAAGGACTGCAGATTGTGTTTTCCAATGCCCATAGGCAGGTGTCAACAGCTCAGAAAAAGGCCCTTTAGCTCATCAAATCAATTGATTTGATTTTTCTTTTTACAAGCACTTAGTTTTGATTTGGTGCACATGTAAAGGTGATATTTCTTCCCAATTAAAGTCCATTACATAAATTAAAGATTAAACTGTATACACCCTAGGACTTCTTGCTTTAATTTTCAATGTTTTCTGTGACTGATTCATCAGAATCTATGTTGACTTTAACTTGCTTCCCCTTCAGTTTATAGATGCTATCAGATTCAACTCCTTTGAGTTCTGCCACCTTCAGTTATTATGTCCAAAGTCAGTTTTGCTCCTGCAGGAAGTGTCACTTTGGCTATCACTGATTTTCCCTAATTCTTATGGTGAGACATCTCACACAGATCAAAATGCTTTTTCTACAGTAAGGATTGAATTAGTTCCTACAGCTCCAGTGACAACTTGGTGATCATTACTCTCCCGCCTATTGTCTGTGGTCTCAAGATTTTCCAAAGCTTTAGCTTGCATTGCCTTTGCTGCAATGCTTATAGCAATTCCAGTCCCATGGTCAGAGCTAATTCAGCTTTAATACAAGTTTTTAAACTGACATACTGAATATTGGTTTAGAGAGTAGGATGTCATATTTGCTGATAACACAAATTCTTTAAAAAAGTTTTCATGGGAAGTGGGCCAGCATTTATTGCCAATGTTTAACTGCCTCTGAACTGAGCATATGTTTGGTCATTCCAAAGATAGTTACTGAGTCAACCAAATTGCTCTAGGTCTCACCCTGACAAAGGATGGTAAATTTCCTTCTCTACAGGACATTAGTGAACAAATGGATTTGTTCAGCAATTGACAATTGCATCATCACTAGCGGTTTAATTTTTAATTCTATAATTTTATTGTATTCAAATTTCACCATTTGTCTCGGTGGAATTTGAAGCTACATTGCTAGAATATTAACCTGAGGTTCTGGAATACTAATCTGGTGACATTTACTTACCACTTAACCTATATTGGAGGTGTAGCAGTGAAGATGATAGCAATTGACTTTTTTAGGACACTGATAGGCTAAAAGAATGGGCAGTTAAATGACAGATAGATTTTATTAGAGACATTTTGGCAGAGAGGGAAATGTCTGGGCATTCAGTAGTTCTGTTTGCTGGATGGTTGGTTTGTGATGCAGTGACATCAACAGCACACATTCAATTTCTATATTGCTGAGGCCATTGTGACAGCCGCACTTTTTAAATCTTGACCAAGGCATGGAGACTGTCAGGTTAAACTCATCTAGGAGAAAATGAGGTCTGCAGATGCTGGAGATCAGAGCTGAAAATGTGTTGCTGGAAAGGCACAGCAGGTCAGGCAGCATCCAAGGAGCAGGAGAATCAACGTTTCGGGCATGAGCCCTTCTCCTGAAGAAAGGTTCATGCCCGAAACGTCGATTCTCCTGCTCTTTGGATGCTGCCTGACCTGCTGCGCCTTTCCAGCAACACAATTTCAGGTTAAAATCATCACCAACCATCTCTCCCTCTAATAAGAGAGCAGATTATCTCCTCTACACTCACCCTATGACAGAAGATTAATTCATAGTTAAATGAGATTGCTTAAGTGTTAGCTTACAAACAAGCTTATCTGCAGGAAAACTAATAGCTGTCTAAACCTGCTAGATAAAATTAAAGAATTGGAGTTCATACTTTTCAAGACAATTGTAATCTCGATGAACAGCTCCCAAGTAACTAGTTAAATGCAACATATGAAAGAAGAAGGAAAAAAAAAATCATATTTCTCTTAACTAAAAATCTACTACAGTATTCAGAGGATGTCACTCACCATGCGTCCATATATCTTAATTGGCAATCCACATTTATCACAGAAATGAATGGGAGTGTCATCTTTCTCTCCAAGCAAATTTATCTGTAAAGCATGTTTAAACATCATGATTTATGAAAATATTTCAAAATCAACATGTACAGTTTTTTTTAAGAAAGTTACCTTAAAATCCCAGAAAAACTGCAGAGGAAATCGATGCTGGCTTCCAAACACCTCTCCAGATTTGCATTCATAGCTCCCATCATCGTTATAGTCAAATCCTTCTACATGATATCAAAAGCAAACATTTCACAATAGAACATGACCCCCATACGTAAAAAGTAACAAATTTTGGATTAACTAAGTAATACGAAAGTAAGAAATAGAAGAAAGAGTAGATCATTCTATAAGGAATGAAAGGAAAGCAGGTCAGTTATAATACATAAATTGAAATAGCAGAGCATTTCAAAATACACACGAACAAATCGTCAGCATGGCTTAGCTAAGAGAAAATCATGCCTGATAAATTTACCAGAATTCTTTGAAGTGGTAATAGGGGATAAAGATAAAGGAGATAAAGTGAAAGGGGAAGCGGTGGATGCAACATATTTGAATTTTCAAAGGCATTTGATAATGCATCACACATTAAGATTATATTTGATAATGTACTGTGCACACACCCTTTCTAAGAGCCCTTGGTGTTGGGGTTGTACATTAACATGGACAGACTGGCTAACTAATGGAAAACAGAGTTGGGATAAGGGGGTCACTTTAGGATGGCAATCTGTAACTAGTCAAGTGCAGCAGGAAACAGTGTTATAGCCACGATTATGTACAATACCTCGCAATAATTTTGATGAGGAAAATGAATCTTGTATAACCAAGGTTGCCAATAACTCAAAAATAAGGAAGGCAATTGGTTGGGATGACACAAAACCATATACCTGCAGAGGGATATATACAGATTAACAGAGAGTGGGCAAAAACTCAACAAATGGAATATAATGTGGAAAATGAGAGGTTACGCACTTTGGCAGCAAGATTGGACAACAGGATATTCCTTAAATGGAGAAAAACTGCAGAAAGCAAAATAACAGAGGGATATGGGAGTTCTTTTAGTCACAAGAAGTTAGCATCCAAGTTCAGCAGATAACAGGGAAGGTAAATGAAATATTGCTCATTATTTTAAGGAAACGGAGTGTAAAGGTAGGGACTGGTCAGACCATAGTTGGAATAGTGAAACTGGGCCACTTTTCTAAGAAGTGTATACTAGCATAAAGGCAACCCAGATAATTTTAGTAGTTTGACCTCTTATGGAGAACAGTCTTAGGAAGATAGGCCCAACCTACTCAACCTATGCTTATTGGAATTTAGGAGCAAGAGAAGAGATTTTATTGAAACATTCTTGGGGGAATTGACAGGGTAAATGCTTAAAAGGTTACTTCTTGTTGTAGGACAATCTCAAACCAGAGGGCATAATCTCAGAATAAGGGGTCGCACATTTCGGACTGGGAAGAAAAGGAAGTTCTTCTGAGGGTACCAAAGTTATGAAATTCTTTACTGCAGAGGGATGTCAATTCTGGGTTGCAAAGTATATACAAAGCTGAGATTGATAGATATTTAATCACTAAGGAAATCAAAGGTTACGGGTGAAAGGCAAGAAGCTGTAGCTGAGGACAATCAAAACAGACATAATCTCACTGAATAGTAGAACAAATTTGGCTGAATGGTCTATTTCAGCTCTTATGTCTTATAATCGATTCTCCATTTCTGAATGCCCTCCAATCTTATCTCATTGCTGTGAGGAGGTCCTGGAGAGAGGTCAGAGGTCATCCAGAGGTGGTAGAAAACACAAGATGCAAACTGCCCACCAGTTCAAACAGTGTAACACAAGGAAAGTAAGGTATTACATACTCATTTTTAAAAAGAATCCTTGACAAATTTATATTCAAAACTTTCAAATGCATTTGAATTACTGCCTATTTTGCCATCAATTGGGCAACATCATCTTCCTTGACAAATATAAATGCAATTATCTCAGCTGTGCTTCTTATCTCCATGTGGTGTTTCTCTCATTGGTCCCTAATCGGTCCCATTCTTCCTTAAACCAATCCTGTCACAGAATTATTACTGTGCAGAAAATATTATTCTGCCCATCAATTAGTGCCAATCTTCTGCCAATTACTGATTTTATTATATTCAGCCTGTATCCACATTTATTTTACCCACCTGATGTTGTTACAATTACATTCTTTATCAACGAGGTAAAAACAAGGGTTGCAGATGCTGGAAACCAGATTCTAGATTAGAGTGGTGCTGGAAAAGCACAGCAGTTCAGGCAGCATCCGAGGAGCAGGAAAATCAACATTTCGGGCAAAATTCCTTCATCAGGAATATTCCAGCACCACTCTATCTACATTCTTTATCAACTTGTACTCATCCAGCACCTCCCATTTCACACAACCATTCCAAGGTGCTTCAAGGAACATTATGAAACAAAATACTGAGGCATGCAAATAATTTTCGTCAATATGGTTAAAGACTTGGGCAAAGTGGTTGGTATTAAGGGTTTATGAAAAGAGCTAAGAGGGGTATAGAACTGCAAGGTGGAAATTCCAGTTTAAAAGACTAAGGCAACTGACAGTAAGACCACCAACAGTGAGTTGATTAAAATTGCAATTGCATAAGAGCCCAAGATTAGAGAACTAGAGAGATCCTGGAGAGTTTTGGAATTATATAGGTTTGAGAATTTTCAAATCAAGACATCCCTTGGCCTGTATAGATCAGTAAGTACAGGAATTAAGTAATGACAGTGCCCCATTACTCCAATGGGTGTATTCTGTAGATCACTAACTAATTGGAAATATAAAGAAGGAAAATTTCAGAAAAAAATACAGAAAACTAAAGAATACTGATACTGGAGAAATTCAGTTCTCTTAACATCATCTGATACAGAAATACTGGATAAGATTCTTATAATCACAAACATTGGTTTGGCCTCAAATGGAGCATTCAAATTTATGCAGGGTACAACACTTCAGGATGTGTTTGAAGACTTCAAAACACAAACAGATTGATGAAAATGGGCTTCTTTTTCTGGAGAAAGTTGAGGACATTTGACAGAGGTGTTAACATTCTTAAAAGGTCTTTTCCAAGTAGGGTGGCACGATGGCTCAGTAGTTAGCACTGCTGCCTCACAACGCCAGGGAGCCAAGTTTAATTCCACACTTGGGAGACTGTCTGTATGGAATTTTGTACTTTCTCTCATATCTCCGTTCCCCTCCCACAGTCCATAAAATGTGTAAGTTAGGTGGACTGGCCATGCTAAATTGGATAAAGTGTCCATGGATGTGTAGGCTAGGTTGATTAGGCATGGGCTACAGGAATTGGGTGAGTTTGATGATCCAGTTTGATAATCCGTGTTTGATTGGTGAAATGATTCAAGAACAGAAAATTTAAAGTGGATAGGGAAAGAATAGTGAGTGGTTAGGATCTAGAATGCCCTGGCTTAACAGATTTTGGAGGCAGATTCAATTTTTGCCAAAGGGATAAGGTGGCCCTTTCAGTCACAGGGAGAGGGCAAGGGGTGAGCTGAATTATTCTGTAATTCTCCCCAGGCATGTGTATCTAACAGGGTCCACACCACCTTTTAACCTGATTTTGCAATGAAGCTATCGTGTTGTCACCTTCATCTGCAGTTAGAGACTTTGTAGAATTTCTGCTCATATTTCTCTGAATGCGGGATGAGATCCTATTTCGGTTAGACTGTTTAGAGATTAACTTGATGGGGATACGTCTTCGAACATCAACACCACTCAGACATCCAGAACCATCTGTGCCTTGCAGATCTTTATCTTTTGAAAATAAAATAAAACATGTTTAAATAAATGAATGTTTGTTTAAACACAACACCATAGCCTGGAGGACAGGGAAGTGCATGGGGAGGGAGAAGAATGGAGAGGGGAGGAAGGGCAAGAACGGGGGGAAGACGGGAACGGGGGGAAGACGGGAACGGGGGGAAGACGGGAGCGGGGGGAAGACGGGAGCGGGGGGAAGACGGGGGGGGGGGAAGACGGGAGGGGGGGGAAGACGGGGGGGGGGGGAAGACGGGGGGGGGAAGACGGGAGCGGGGGTAAGACGGGAGGGGGGGGAAGACGGGAGGGGGGGAAGACGGGAGGGGGGGGAAGACGGGAGGGGGGGGGAAGACGGGAGGGGGGGGGAAGACGGGGGGGGGGAAGACGGGAGGGGGGGAAGACGGGAGGGGGGGGAAGACGGGAGGGGGGGGAAGACGGGAGGGGGGGAAGACGGGAGGGGGGGAAGACGGGAGGGGGGGAAGACGGGAGGGGGGGAAGACGGGAGGGGGGGAAGACGGGAGGGGGGGAAGACGGGAGGGGGGGAAGACGGGAGGGGGGGAAGACGGGAGGGGGGGAAGACGGGGGGAAGACGGGACGGGGGGAAGACGGGAGGGGGGGAAGACGGGAGGGGGGAAGACGGGAGGGGGGGAAGACGGGAGGGGGGGAAGACGGGAGGGGGGGAAGACGGGAGGGGGGAAGACGGGAGGGGGGGAGACGGGAGGGGGGGGAGGGGGGGGGGGGGAGACGGGAGGGGGGGAGACGGGAGGGGGGAAGACGGGAGGGGGGAAGACGGGAGGGGGGAAGACGGGAGGGGGGAAGACGGGAGGGGGGAAGACGGGGGGGGGGGGAAGACGGGGGGGGGGAAGACGGGGGGGGAAGACGGGAGGGGGGGAAGACGGGAGGGGGGGAAGACGGGGGGGAAGACGGGGGGGGAAAGACGGGAGGGGGGAAGACGGGGGGGAAGACGGGGGGGAAGACGGGAGGGGGGGAAGACGGGAGGGGGGAAAACGGGGGGAAAGATGGGGGGAAGACGGGAGGGGGGAAAGACGGGAGAGGGGGGAAAGACGGGGGGGAAGACGGGAGGGGGGAAAAGACGGGAGGGGGGGAAAGATGTGGGGGGGAAGACAGGGAAGACGGCAGGGGAGGAAGACGGGAGTGGGGGGGAAGACGGGGGGGAAGACGGGAGTGGGGGGGAAGACGGGAGTGGGGGGGAAGACGGGAGTGGGGGGGAAGACGGGAGGGGGGGGAAGACGGGAGGGGGGGAAGACGGGAGGGGGGGGAAGACGGGAGGGGGGGGAAGACGGGAGGGGGGGAAGACGGGAGGGGGGGAAGACGGGGGGGGGAGACGGGACGGGGGGGGGAGACGGGGGGGGGGAAGATGGGGGGGGGAAGACGGGAGGGGGGGGAAGACGGGAGGGAGGGGAAGACGGGAGGGAGGGGAAGACGGGAGGGGAGGGGAAGACGGGAGGGGAGGGGAAGACGGAGGTGGGGGAAGACGGAGGGGGGAAGAAAGACGGGGGGGGAGACGGGAGGGGAGGGGAAGACGGGAGGGGAGGGGAAGACGGGAGGGGAGGGGAAGACGGGAGGGGAGGGGAAGACGGGAGGGGAGGGGAAGACGGGAGGGGGGGAAGACGGGAGGGGGGGGAAGACGGGAGGGGGGGGAAGACGGGAGGGGGGGGAAGACGGGAGGGGGGGAAGAAAGAAGAGGGGGGAAGAAAGACGGGGGGGAGACAGGGGGGAACGGGGGTGGAGACGGGTGGAGGGGAAGACGGGAGGGGAGGGGAAGACGGGAGGGGAGGGGAAGACGGGAGGGGAGGGGAAGACGGGAGGGGGGGAAGACGGGGAATGACAGGAGGGAGGGATGACGGGGGGAAGACAGCAGGGAGGAAGATGGGGGGGGGAGACGGGGGGGGAGACGGGAGGGAAGCCGGGGGTTGAAGACGGTGGGGAGAAGAGGGGGGGGAAGAAGGGGGGGGAAGAAGGGGGGGGGAAAGAAGGGGGGGGGAAAGAAGGGGGGGGGAAGAAGGGGAGATCAGGGTGAAGAGAGGAGTTCAGGATGGGGGGGGCAATCAGGGTGAGGGGGGGCAATCAGGGTGAGGGGGGGATCAGGGTGAGGGTGGGGGGGGATCAGGGTGAGGGGGGATCAGGGTGAGGGGGGGTCAGGGTGAGGGGGGATCAGGGTGAGGGGGGATCAGGGTGAGGGTGGGGGGGGATCAGGGTGAGGGGGGATCAGGGTGAGGGTGGTGGTGGGGAGATCAGGGTGGAGGTAGGGGTAGGGGTGGGGGTAGGGGTAGGGGTGGGGGTGGAGATGGGTGTAGGGGTGGGGGTAGGGATCAGGGTGGGTGTAGGGGTAGGGGTGGGGGTGAGGGTAGGGGTGGGGGTTGCAGTGCTGGAGGACGGGAAGCACTGCGACAGGCACTTTACCGCGGGGACTCGGCTCGGTCTAGGCCGCGGTCGGTTCTCCTGAGCCGCTCCGGTCCCGCTCGGCCGGAGGTCGAACACATTCAGCACCGTTTACAGTCGCGGCCGCAGCGGCTGCCGGAGAGAAGCCGCCGGGCCCACAGCCAGAGCCCAGAGCAAGAGAAAACCGAGAGAGAGACAGAGAGAGAGCGGGAAGAAAACCACCATTACCCTGATCCATGGTGAGCGGGGCATTGTGGGACAGGAGGGGGCGGCCTCCTCACCAGGACAACGGCTCAGAGCGGGGGGGGGGGGAGGAGAGAGCGGGGGGGGGGGGGGGGGGAGGGGAGAGCGGGGGGGGGGGGGGGGGGGGGGGGGGGGGGGGGGGGGGGGGGGGGGGGGGGGGGGGAGAGGAGAGAGAGCGGGGGTGGGGGAGAGGAGAGAGAGCGGGGGTGGGGGAGAGAGAGGGAGGGGGAGGGGGGGGAGAGGGGGGAGGGGGGGGAGGGGGGAGAGGGAGAGAGAGAGAGGGAGAGGGGGGAGAGGGAGAGAGAGAGCGGGGGGGGGAGGGAGAGAGAGAGGGGGGGGGGGAGGGAGAGAGAGAGCGGGGGGGGGAGGGAGAGCGGGCGGGGGGGGGGGGGAGGGGGGAGGGAGAGAGAGCGGGGGGGGGAGGAGGGAGAGAGTGAGGGGGGAGAGAGAGCGGGGGAGGGGGGGGAAAGCGGGGGGGGGAGGGAGGGGGAGAGCAGTGGGAGTGGGGGAGGGAGCGAGCGAGGGGGAAGGGAGAGGGGGGAGCGTGGGGGAGGGAGCAAGGGGGAGGGGGAGGGAGCAAGGGGGAGAGCGAAGGGGAGGGGGAGGGGGGGGAGCGAAGGGGAGGGGGAGGGCGAGGGAGAGGGGGGGAGAGCGAGGGTGGGGGGGAGAGCAGGGGGAGGGAGACGGGGAGAGGAGAGGACAGGGGGGAGGGGGAGGGGAGAGGGGAGGGGGAGAGAGGGGAGGGGGAGAGAGCGGAGGGGAGGGGAGGGGAGGGGGAGAGAGGGGAGGGCGAGAGGGGAGAGGAGAGGGGAGGGGAGGGGAGAGGAGAGGTGGAGGGGGAGAGAGGAGAGGGGGAGGGGAGAGGAGAGGGGAGGGGAAGGGGAGAGGAGAGGTGGAGGGGGGGAGAGGAGAGGGGAGGGGGAGAGGAGAGGGGGAGAGGAAAGGGGGAGGGGGAGAGGAGAGGGGGAGGGAGGAGAGGGGGAGGGGAGAGAGGAGAGGGGGAGGGGAGAGGAGAGAGAGGGCGAGAGGGGGAGGAAAGGGGAAGGGGAGGGGGGAGAGGAGGAGGGGGAGAGAGGGGGAGGGGGGGAGGGTGAGGGGGAGCGGGGGGGAGGAGAGGGCGAGGGGGAGAGGGAGAGCGAGGGAGAGCGGGGGGGAGAGGGAGAGCGAGGGGGAGAGGGAGAGCGGGGGGAGAGCGAGGGGGAGAGGGAGAGCGGGGGGAGAGGGAGAGCGGGGGGAGAGCGGGGGGGAGAGGGAGGGGGAGAGGGAGAGCGGGGGGGAGAGGGAGGGGAGGGGAGGGAGAGCGGGGGGAGAGCGAGGGGGAGAGGGAGAGCGGGGGGGAGAGGGAGAGCGGGGGGGAGAGCGAGGTGGGGGGAGAGGGAGAGCGAGGGGGAGAGGGAGAGCTGGGGGAGGGGGAGAGCGGGGGGGGGGGGGGAGAGGGAGAGGGGGGGGAGATGGAGAGGGGGGGAGAGGGAGAGCGGGGGGGGAGAGGGAGAGCGGGGGGGGGGGGGAGAGGGAGAGCGGGGGGGGAGAGGGAGAGCTGGGGGGGAGAGCGGGGGGAGGGGGAGGGGGGAGAGCGGGGGAGGGGGACAGCTGGGGGAAAGGGCGAGCGGGGGGAGGGAGGGGGGGAGAGCGGGGGGAGGGGGGAGAGGGAGAGAGGGGGAGGAAGAGCGGGGGGGAGGGGGGGGGAGGGGGAGAGAGGGGGAAGGAGAGGTGGGGAGAGAGGGGGAGGGAGAGAGGGGGGGAGGGGGGGGGAGAGAGAGCGCGGGGGGGAGGGGGAGGGAGAGCGGGGGAGAGAGAGCAGGGGGTGAGGGGGGAGAACGTGGGGGGAGAGCGGGGGGAGAGGGAGGGGGAGAGCAGTGGGAGTGGGGGAGGGAGCGAGCGAGGGGGAGGGGAGAGGGGGAGCGTGGGGGAGGGGGGAGAGGGAGGGGGAGCGAGAGGGAGGGGGAGCGAGGGGGAGGGGAGAGCGAGGGGAGGGAGGGGGAGGGAGCGAGGGGGAGAGCGAAGGGGGGGGGGGGGAGAGCGAGGGAGAGGGGGGGGAGAGCGAGGGAGGGGGGAGAGCAGGGGAGGGAGAGGGGGAGAGGAGAGGACAGGGGGAGAGGAGAGGGGGAGAGGGAGGGGGGGGACAGGACAGGGAGGAGAGGAGAGGGGGGAGAGGAGAGAGGGGAGGGGGAGAGGAGAGAGGGGAGGGGGGGGGGAGAGGGGAGGGGGAGAGGGGAGAGGAGGGGAGGAGAGGGGAGGGGGAGAGGAGAGAGGAGAGGTGGGAGAGGAGAGGGGGGAGGGGGAGAGGAGAGAGGGGAGGGGGAGAGGAGAGGGGGGAGAGGAGAGAGGAGAGGGGGGAGAGGAGAG
The DNA here is from genome assembly GCF_020745735.1 of Hemiscyllium ocellatum. Taxonomy (NCBI): domain Eukaryota; kingdom Metazoa; phylum Chordata; class Chondrichthyes; order Orectolobiformes; family Hemiscylliidae; genus Hemiscyllium; species Hemiscyllium ocellatum. Next base: position 60,016,760 of record NC_083423.1, read on the forward strand.
AGGGGAGGGGAGAGAGGAGAGGGGAGGGAGAGGGGAGGAGAGGGGAGGGGGAGAGGAGAGGGGAGAGAGGGGAGGGGGAGAGGAGAGGGGGGAGAGGAGAGGGGAGGGGGAGAGGAGAGGGGGGAGAGGAGAGGGAGAGAGGGAGAGAGGAGAGAGGGGAGAGAGAGAGGGGAGGGGGGAGAGGAGAGAGGGGGAGGGGGAGAGGAGAGGGGAGGGGGAGAGGAGAGGGGGGAGAGAGGGGAGGGGGAGGGGAGAGAGTGGAGAGGAGAGGGGAGGGGGAGAGGAGAGGGGGGAGAGGAGAGGGGGAGAGGAGGGGAGAGGAGAGAGGAGGGGGGAGAGGGGAGAGAGGGGAGGGGAGAGGGGGAGAGGGGAGAGGGGGAGGGGAGAGGAGAGGGGGGAGAGGAGAGGGGGAGGGGAGAGGAGGAGATGGGGAGAGGAGGGGGAGGGGATGGAGAGAGGGTGAGAGGGTGGTGAGGGGGAGAGGAGGGGAGGAGAGGAGGAGGAAGGAGAGGGGAGAAAGGATACACACTTGATAGGGCAAAGGGATGAGTTAAAGTGTGTGTGTGTTTCAGGGATAGGAGTGATCAACTCAGAGCAGTACTTGGAGCTATGATGTTGTGGCCACAATGGAGACATGGATATCCAAGGTGCAGTCAAGTTTTAATGGGTAGTTAGGAAAGAACTCAAAATGGTAACTGAGGAGAGCTAGGAAGGGACACGAAAAAGATCATTGGTTCGGCCACTGTTGGAATATTGCGTGCGATTCTGGTCTCCTTCCTATTGGAAAGATGCTGTGAAACTTGAAAAGATTTCGAAGGATGTTGCCAGGGTTGGAGGTTTTGACCTATAAGGAGAGGCTGAACAGGCTGGGGCTGTTTTCCCTGGTGGGGAGGATTAGTGAAAAGCCAAGAGCGTTCTACACTTACATGAAGAATAATAGAATGATCAGAGAAAGGTTAGGGCTGATCGTGGATAGTGGAGGGAACTTGTGCCTGGAGTCTGAGGACATAGGTAAGGCCTGAAATGAGTTTATTGCTTCAGTATTCACTAGAATGGGGGAGCTGGTTGATAGTGACAATACTTTGACAATACGAAAATGGATGTGCTAGAAATTCTGGGAAGCATCACGATAGATAAGGCCCCAGGGACAGACCCGATTTATCTAAGGTTACTTCTGTGGGAAGTGAAGAATGTGATTGCTGCACTTCTGGCATCCTCACTCTCCACAGCAGTAGTACCAGATGATTGGAGGGAGGTGAATGTTGTTGCTCTATTCAAGAAAGGGAATAGGGAAATCCCTGGGAATTACAGACCAAGGTACGCAAGGTACTTGAAAAGATTCTGAGAGATAGGATTTATGACTATTTGGGAAAGCATAGTTTGATTAAAAATAATCAGCATAGCTTTGTGAAGGGCAGGCTATGCCTCACGCACCTTATTGAGTTTTTTAAGGATGTGACAAGACAAGTTGGTGAAGGTTAAGCAGTGGATGTGGTGTATATGGGTTTCAGTAAGGCACTTGATAATGTTCCTTATGATAGGCTCATTCAGAAAGTTAGGAGGTATGGGATACAGGGAAACATGGTTGTCTGGATGTAGAATTGGCTGGTGAAAGAAGACCAGGACTTGTAGTGGATGGAAATAATACCACGTGGAGGTCAGTGAGCAGCGGTGGGATCTGTTCTTGGGCCTCAGCTCTTTGTAGCTATTATAAATGACTTGGATGAAGAAAGATGGGTTAGTAAGTTTGCCAATGCCACAAAGGTTCATGGTTTTGTAGATAGTGTCGAGAGCTGTTGCAGCTACAACAAGACAACAACAGGATGCAGTGCTGGGCTGAGAAGTGGCAGATGGACTTCAACCTGGATAAATGTGGAGTGATTAATTTTGGAAGGTCGAATTTGACTGTTGAATACAGGGTTAAAGACAGCATTTTCGGCAGTGAGGAGAAGCAGCAGGATCTTGGGATCCATGTACATAGATCCCTTAAAGTTGTCACCCTAGTTGATAGGGTTTTTAAAAAGGCATGTGGTGTTTTAGCTTTTAACAACAGGGGCATTGAATTTAAGAGCCTCGAGGTTTTGCTGCAGCTGTATAAAATCCCTGGTTAGACCACACTTGGAATATTGTATCCAATTCTGGTTGCCTCATTGTAGGAAGGATTTAGTTGCTTTAGAGAGGGTGCAGAGGAGATTTACCAGGATGCTGTCTGGATTGGAAGGCTTGTCTTATGAAGAGAGGAGAAAATGAGGACTGCAGATGCTGGCTATCAGAGCTGAAAATGTGTTGCTGGAAAAGCGCAGCAGGTCATGCAGCATCCAAGGAGCAGGAGAATCGATGTTTCAGGCATGAGCCCTTCTTCAGGAATGAGGAAAGTGTGCCAGGCAGGCTAAGATAAAAGGTAGGGAGGAGGAGGGACCTGGGGGAGGAGCGTTGGAAATGCGATAGGTGGAAGGAGGTTAAGGTGAGGGTGATAGGCTGGAGTGGGGGTGGGGGCGGAGAGGTCAGGAAGAAGATTGCGGTTAGGAAGGTGGTGCTGAGTTCGAGGGTTGGGACTGAGACAAGGTGGGGGATGGGGAAATGAGGAGACTGGAGAAATCTGAGTTCATCCCTTGTGGTTGGAGGGTTCCTAGGTGGAAGATGAGGCGCTCTTCCTCCAGCCATTGTGTTGCTGTGGTCTGGCGATGGAGGAGTCCAAGGACCTGCATGTCCTTGGTGGAGTGGAAGGGAGAGTTGAAGTGTTGAGCCTGGGGTAGTTGGGTTGGTTGGTTGACGATGCTCTCCACCGCATCTCCTCCACTTCCCGCTCCCCTGCCCTTGAGCCCCGCCCATTCGGTCGCCACCAGGACAGAACCCCATTGGTCCTCACCTACCACCCCACCAACCTCCATATACATCGTGTCATCCATCGTTATTTCCGCCACCTTCAAACGGACCCCACCACCAGGGATATATTTCCCTCCCCTCCCCTCCCCTATCAGCGTTCCGAAAAGACCACTCCCTCCGTGACTCCCTTGTCAGGTCCACACCCCCCAGCAACCCAACCTCCACTCCCGGCACCTTCCCCTGCAACTGCAAGAAATGCAAAACTTGCGCCCACACCTCCCCCCTTACTTCCCTCCAAGGCCCCAAGGGAAGCTTCCATATCCGCCACAAATTCACCTGCACCTCCACACACATCATTTACTGCATCCACTGCACCCGATGTGGCCTCCTCTATATTGAAGAGACAGGCTGCCTACTTGCGGAACGTTTCAGAGAACACCTCTGGGACACCCGGACCAACCAACTAGAGCTTTTTACACTGGAGAGACGAACAAAGAGAGGTGACTTGATAGAAGTGCAGGAGAGGCATAGATAGAATAGATGGTCAGAGACATTCCCCCAGGGCAAAAATGGCTATCATGAATAGACATAATTTTAAGGTGATTGTAGGAAGGTATAGGGTAGATGTCAGAGAAAGGTTCTTTACGCAGGGAGTGGTGGGTGCATTGCCAGCGGTGGTAGTGACATTAGGAACATTCAAGCGTCTGCTGGACAAGCACAAAAATGTCAGTAAATTGAGTTGTGTGTAGTTTAGGTTGATCTTTCATTAAGATAAATGCTTGGCACAACATTGTGGGCCAAAGGGCCTGCACTGTGCTGTACTGTTCTATGTTCTGTGTTCTATGTTCTATCACAGCTACTGTTTGGTGGACCGTACACAACTCTAACTAATGCCTTTTTCCCTTTGGTGTCCCTTTGGAATCACACAGATTCCACATCATCAGGTTAATGTCCTCCCTTACTATTGTGTTAATCTCTTCCTTAACCAGTAACGTTACCCTACCTTACTTTCCTTTCTGTCTTTCCTGAAAATTGGATAACCGTGGGTGTTGAATTCCCCTCCTTGGTCACTCTGGAATCAGGTCTCTGTGAACTCAATTACATCATATCCATTAATAACTGTTTGCACAGTTAATTCATCCACCTTATTGCAAATGCGCCTCTCACTGAGACACAGAGCCTTCAGGCTCATTTTGTTGACATTTATTGCCCTTTAATGAAATGTGACCCTCTTAAATTTTTGTTTTTGGTTTCTCTGCTTTTAACTTTCACTTTTCCTCGTTGTTTCTGTCCCCATTATACTTCCCTCTGACTTCCTGCATTGGTTCCCAAGCCACTGCCATAACAGTTTAAATTCTCCCCAACAGCTCCAGCAAACATTTCCCCTAGGATCTTGCTTGTAGTCTTGCCCAAGTGCGCACCATTCGGTTTGTGCTGGTTCCATCTCCCCCAGAACTGATTTCAATGTTCCAGGAATTTGAATCCCTCCCTCTTGCACTATCCTTCAAACCACACATTCATCTTAGCTATCCTGACATTCCTGCTCTGACTAGCATGTGGCACTGGCATCAATCCTGAGATTGCTACTTTTGAGTTCTTACACTTTAGGTTAACTCCTAACTCCCTAAATTCAGCTTGTTGGACCTCACCCTTTTTTTAAATTTATATTGTTGGTGCACCATGACAGCTGGCTGTTCACCCTCCGTCCCCAGAACGTCATGCAGCTGCTCTGAGATATCCTTGACCAGGAAGGTAACATTCCATCCTGGACTCTCGTTTGTGGCCACAGAAATGCTTATCGATTCCACTTACAATTGAATTCGCGATCAATATAGCTCCGCCACTCTTTCTTCCTGCCTCCTATGCAGCAGAGCGAGCCACAGTGCCATGAACCTGCCTGCTGCCATGATTCCCTCAGATTTGTGGATACTCCAAAGTGAGTAAAAAGTGAGGTCTGCAGATGCTGGAGATCAGAGCTGAAAATGTGTTGCTGGTTAAAGCACAGCAGGTCAGGCAGCATCCAAGGAACAGGAAATTCGATGTTTCGGGCCAGAGCCCTTCATCAGGATTCCTGATGAAGGGCTCTGGCCCGAAACGTCGAATTTCCTGTTCCTTGGATGCTGCCTGACCTGCTGTGCTTTAACCAGCAACACATTTTCAGCTCCGATACTCCAAAGTGAATCTAACTGCAGCTCCAGAGTTGTCAATGTGTCTGGCAGCTCCTCCTCCTCCTCCAGTGACCATGCATGCTTTTAAACTTTTTTTATGAATAAGCTATGTCTTTGGAATAATAAAATGTGAGTGAGAGTTTGTCGCTGAACGATATCTGTTTGTCCACGTGTGGGTCCGTGCATACATATCGTAGTGTACACCATTGAGTGATGTGTTATCTGTGATCAACACATCCAGTGCGTGTATTCCAGAAGACACTTTCCCTGTGTTTGATGAATGAACTCTATGCACATCCAATTTTGAGTGAGCACCCACAATGACGAAGAACATTGAGCCCATGAAAGGCCTGCATAGTCAATGTGTAACTGAGTCCAGGGCTTAACCAGCCATTCCCTCAAATATGGGGAGCTGCTGTGGTATTTTTTTGTCTTCGTGGCAATGTAATGTTGATTTACCAACTAACTAACCCCTTCAGACTTCCATCCTAGAGGAAGACCAGAAGTCAACTTTCAACAAATTAAAAGCAGCCTTGCCAGTGCCCAGGCCTTCAGGAGACCACTGTATGAAAAACCTTTCCAGCTGTATGCCAGTATCTAGAGGATTGAGCAACCGTTGTTTCAACCCAGATGCATGGAGATCGCAAGAGACCAGTGGCTTATTACTCAACTCACATTGACCCTGTTGCCTTGCTCACAAATTCTGCCAGCTGTCTACTCCCTTGTGACAGCCACGTCCAATATGACTCTGCAGAAACCTTTGACCTTCTTTTCATCACACCCTATCATAGCCCTCCTCACTTCCCACCAGACCCAATACCTTACACAAGCTTGATGAGGTAGCCCTTCTTAAGAACCCCCTTGTGACCTTTTTCTACTGCTCGACCGTTAACCTGGTAACTTTCCTCAGTGCTTCTCCAGAGGAACGTCCCATCTCTCGTATTAACCGGCATGCACCCAACTGAAACCCTGCCTCAAAAACAAAGGCATGGGACACACCTGATTCAGAAAACAGATATGGAAAATGCATGAAAGCTCTCAATCTGTGTCAGGATGCCTCTGGATCACTCCAGTTAATCAAGTATGTATACCTGATACCTTGTTACCAATGCTTATTGACTGCCTTTGTAGAGTTTGCACTCCCTTTTTGATTTTCTCAAAAACCTCCTCCTCTGCTTTTGGTTACACTTCAGTCCCACACTCCTGTTCTTTGGACACCTGGCAGGGAGGAGAGAGGGCAGGTCTGAAGACCTCCTCGTGGGTCTGCTCCTGGGCCTGTCCAAACTGGCCATAAACAGGTCCAGGCAGCAGGGCCGTGGAGGGGGTCGTTAGGGCCGACTGCCTGCCCCTCTTCCCCAGTTACATTAGAGCCTGTGTGTCCTTGGAGAAGGAGCACGCGGTCTCCACCAACACCCTGGAGTTGTTCAGGGAGAGGTGGGCGCCGCAGGGAGTGGAGTGCATTATTTCCCCCTCCGACTCTATCTTGATTTAATCCCTGCCCTCCCCTTCACTGTTTGATCACACAGTATTGCCCTTTGATGTGAACGGCACTGCTTGTCACAGGTCACTCAGGTGTTTCTTTTATTCAAATTTCCACCACCAGGAAGAAAGATTCATGCACCTTGTCTCTTTCACTGCCTTTGTACTGATACTACTCATTCCACCCAAGGTGTGTATCATGTTGCAAACCTGGTGGCACCCATGACTGGCCAAGGCAATTCAAAAGCATGTCAGATCATGCTTGATATGTCAAGGGGTGTAGCATGCAACAGGAAAATCTCCCTTGCCAAGGGGTACATTTGAATGTATTCAGCTTGATTTAATTGAATGTCCGTGCATACATTGCTATAGCTCACTATCCCATGCCTACAAAATGCTCCTATCCACTGCAGGATAGGAGCCCCATCCGTTACTGAGAGATTCCATGTGGACTGGAGGGACCCAGTAACTCTGTGGTCCTCTCTGGACTAGAGGTTACTAGGAACACCAGGGGAGGTGGGGACGATCACAGTAAAGAACGGAAATGACTGCATTTGTGGGTTGACCATTCTCAGAAACAGTACCATAAGGGGATTAAATGCAGTTAATCACGAATTGACACAACAGGCCAGATACGCTGTTGACTATTTACTAGCCCAACAAGGAGATGTCTGTACAATTGTGGGAAATAAATGTATTACCCACGTTATGGATGAATTTTACAACATAACACACACCATTCAATTCATTCAGCATCAGCTAGATGATATCAGTCAGAACCCTCAGAAGGTACAAGGATGGCTGGGGTGGCTGCTTGGGGGATCCTATTTATTTCACAGGCTAGTAACTTTTTCTGTCCTACTCATTGGATGTTGCATCTCATTGACTTGTTTAAACACTGGCTGCAGGATCATTATGAATAAGCTACTAAGACCTTCTCAGTCCACATTTAGGGGAGTTATTAGATTAGATTCCCTACAGTGTGGAAACAGGCCCTTCAGCCCAACAAGTCCACACCAACTCTCCGAGAGTAATTCACCTGACCTGCACATCTTTGGATTGTGGGAGGAAACCGGAGCAAGCCCATGCAGACATGGGGAGAATGTACAAACTCCACACAGACAGTCACCCGAGGTTGGAATCGAATCTGGGACCCTGGCACTGTGAGGCTGCAGTGCTAACCACTAATCCACTGTGCTGCCGTGGAATGATGAAAGGAGGAAATGTAATGTTAAAAGATTAAATGTCTCTCTGGACATTAATGTAATATTAAAGAGTCAGACTGCAAAGCTGAACATTTTGGAAGTGGGTGGGAGTAACATTCTGTCTCACAAATAGCATGCAGAATGTGGATGACCATCCATTGTAATTTACACTTCATTTAGACAGTCATTTGCTATTTCTCCCCTGCTATTGTCAAGTTAAACTATCATTCAATCTCTTCCATCCAGGAATGCTTTCTGAGTAGAGGTATGTCGGACCTGCGTTGTCTTGGGGAATCACTGAGTCAGGAAATAGTCTGCATAATGATTCCCCAGGATTATGACATTCGCTTTATCTCTGAGGATGATCTCATCCTTCCACTGTACCTGGGATAACATGTGACTGAGGGTTGTCTTGAGTGGCATATGACCATGGAGTAGTGACCAGGTCATCTGTAGCATTGCCAACTGACTTGTGTAAAGGGGATGTGTTTTCTTTGTTTGGAGTCTCTCTTCTGACTCAAGTTTGCATGCCTGCAAAGAGTATAAGAGGGGTTACCTAGCTTGTACAAGCTTTATGAAACTTTAACAGTTTGCAGAAATTGGTGTGTGCGAATTGCATCTCGTGTATGAAACCTTAGGAAAAGAACTTACTTATCTGAAATGTTTCTCACCAGCATCCTGAAAGATAGATGGAAATTATGGTTACCCGTGCAAAAATGTCAGATAAATTTGATCAAATGTAACATGACTGCATTACATTCTAGAAAAGACCAAAACCTGTAGGCAGAGGAAATCAGCAGATCTGGCAACATATGGAGACACAGAAACATAGTTAAGGGTCACTAGGATTTGTGACAATAACTCTGTTTCGCTTTCTCCAAACACTGCCAGACTTGATGAATATCTCCAGCATTTTCTGTTTTTTGTTTGTTTCAGATCTACAACATCCATGTTTATTCCATACAGATTGGTTTATTTGCATTCAGTTTCAGTACAGGCTTCAAGAGAAAGTCAACAATCAAGTTTAAGAAAGGAGTCTGTAATAAATTTCCATTAGAGTATATTTGTCATTCTAGACTTCTTCAAAATGGCTGATGAGTTAATGGCAGAACAAAATTTGATATCCCACACTAAGTTTGACAAAATCTGAAGTTCTTGACTGTCGTCTTTGTATTAGGCCTCCATTGTAATGATTCCTGATTTTATTGGAAACGGATGAGTAATTGACCAAACTTGACTTGTCTTTGGGGGTGCCATTGGAGGTAGGTTCTTACTAAGCAGCCTTGCAGTAATTCAAGGAAGCACAAAACACATCAGGTTTCTGGGAGAAAATAAAACAGGAGAGGGATTAGGGCATGAAAGACACTTCGCACCAAAGAGCTTCTCCCATTTCCTTTAGAACTACATCTGTCCTTTTTTGACATCACCTCCAGGTCAGACAACAGATTGGTTCAGTTTAAAAGTTTGTTTCATTAAGGAGTTGGACAGGAGTGTTCAGAAAATGATTTTGTAGCTTTATTTCTCCCTTACGACCCGGATATTTCTATTTTCAACTCAAGATTTTTTTTGATTAGACTTACAGTGTGGAAACAGGCCCTTCGGCCCAACAAGTCCACACCGACCCGCCGAAGCGAAACCCACCCATACCCCTACATTACCCCTTACCTAACACTACGGGCAATTTAGCATGGCCAATTCACCTGACCCGCACATCTTTGGACTGTGGGAGGAAACCGGAGCACCCGGAGGAAATTGGGCTGAATAGATTATTGCAAGTGTTCGGATGATGGAGAAGTCACTGTTGCTTTAGTTAAATGAATATGGCAGAGATTTGTTGATCTTTGTTGGTCATTAATTTTCCCTTTAAAGAGAAGCTTACAGTGCAAAGAAGAGATAGTATGTCACATAGTCCTTAAATCTACTATGATAGTTGAGAGAGACAATGAGAGAAGGGTGAACTGTATTGGTTGGAATCTTGGGGGCTTGAACTAATGGGAGAATCAGATGAGATGTCTGATGAGACTTGGCATCAGATTATGTTGCTACATATCAATGGCAAGTCAGAGGCAGTTACAAAGTATGAGGGAATCATAGCTTGTTAAGCACTTAATTATTGGAATAACACAATAATGTGTTATTGTGCTTCATATCCTATTCAACTTCCTATCTTACCAAATGTGTTAAATAAACGAGGTGTTGATCAAAGAGTAAGTACCTGGTGACCTCAGCTACTGCTTGCCCTGAAGGAGCTGCCTGGTGAACAGCAGACCCCCAATATCTCAGGGCACATTCCAGGGCACATTACATACACAACCCCATATCCATGGACAGGAGCACCCGATATGTGCCATATGAGGGTTGTCACAGGCTGGCACATGTCTGATCCACTGACAGCAAGGTTCTGCAATTGTATATTGCATTGGCAGCTGTCATTGTAACACTATAACAGAGGTACTGTGAACTCAGGGACATGCATTCAGCTCATAATTTAGACCAGGCTGCATTAATGGACATACAAAATTCCAGCTTTCTACTGTCTGCCTTTTTTGGGCTTTGTCCCTGAGCCAAAGATACCACACTCAGTTCTTCCATCATTCCTTGTCCTTTAATGCAAACCCAACCCAGGAAGCTTGTCTAGTTGTTAGAAGATCTCAGAGAAGTCAAGAGGGCAGCCTTTGCTCAGGATATCCCAATTAGTAAATCAAGTGCAGTCCCTGAAACTAGTTTGGGGTTTTCAACTGAGGGGGTTTCCTCAGTTAGCCACTGAGGATGTTCAGAGTCGGGATGCTCTCCACAGGAAGGGTTAGCATGCTAAATGTTCAGTTGCCCTCCACCAATATGACTTTTTTCTGCCTTACTGGAGCAGCTTTGCTTCTGAATGAGAGATGGATGTCACTATATTGGTGAAGATAGGGAAAGTAAGTAGGCATGCAGGCTTGGTGATACTGGGTGTAGGGGTTGACCAGAGCGAGTGGGCAAGATGTTGAAAGCAATACTGAGAATGATACAGCATAGACTTTCTTCCCAAATTGTTACATATTCCTCCAGATGACAGGTTGCTCTGACCTTGGTTGCAACCTTGGACTGGCAGGCATGGCCTGATGTTGTGATAACCATTACTGCTCCTGGGAGATAGCGGGAAGAGAACATTTTGATCTACAACATTCCTATCCAACAGAACCTCCAGGTCTTTGCCTGAAAAGAGGATCATTTATGATCTAGGGATACTCTGATCCTGGGCTATCAGATCTGTGAGCTTGGGGAGGAGGCTTCTTTGGAGCCTTTTATTAAAATCTGAATGGGGCTGAGAATGGGAAGGTGCAGCATATCCATAGCTCAGAAGGAGCTTATTCAGCCCATTGTGTCAGCGTTGGTCGACAAAGATCTGACTCCAATAATCTCATTTTCTGGCTCTTGGATCTTAGCCCTGGAGGCTGTGGCAATGCTGTTGAATATCTAAATACTGTTTAAATGTTATGGTCAAAGCATATAGGAACATAAAAAACGTACATTGTGTTTGAACTATAAGCTGCTGATACATGTTCTGAGTGTGAAACTGATGTAACAGTGCCATACAGCAAGTCTGATGACTGCTAACAGGTATGACAAACTTCCTTCATTAATAGGCAATGAAAGGCAAGGCAAGACAGGGATGTTGTGAACATCTAGGCATGTTCAAAGTGTGTTAAGACAGTAAGCGATCAGTCTTGAGATGGAGCCTTATCAGTCCAGGCTCACACTGTGTTCTTTCAGTGACATTGCAATGATAGGTGCTGGTTCACATCAAAAGTACAGCATTAAAAAGAGCGCAGAGTTTTACAACCAGATAAAAAGAAGAAGTGGGATAAAACTCCAGGCTTAATCCGTCAAGCTCAAAGTGGCATATTTATTGTCAACTACCTACCGTATCTGCCTTGATGAATTCAACTGCTATACTCCAGTTAGAATTAACAAACTTATTACCTTGCTCTTTCAGCTCTTGATGACTGATCTTTCCACAGCCTTCCCACAAAGCATTTTTTATCTGTTCCTGTAAAAACAAAAGCCAGCTGAACTGTAGGCAAGGCACAGTAGAGAGCATATGATGTGCAATAGCAAAGTATAGTACAGTACACATACTAAAATACAAACACCGGTTTGTTTTTATATTTGCATTTGAACAGCATACATTCCATCAATTCACATATAGTGGTTCAATTGGACAGAAATAAAAAATTGCTGAAAAATTACAAATTTTGTCAAAGCTTTTAATCTTGCACTCATGATGAAAATTCACAAGAATGTCAATTTGAGGGCAAAAACAGACAGTATGAGCAGGGAGTGTTGATTGATTGGCAAGTGGATTGTCAGTGAAAAGTGTTGCCATGGAGATCAGAGAAGCTTTTAATCTGTAGGATGGCTTTGATGCATTCATGTATCGACATCAAACTTGCACAGGATCCCATTCGTTGTAAGAAAGGGCACATAGAGTCAAAGTGCCGTAGAGATGTACAACACGGACACAGACACTTCGGTCCAACCTAATCTAGTAACACCTGCAAGCACCCGGCCCATATTCCCCCAAACCCTTCCTATTCATATACCCATCCAAATGCCTCTTAAATGTTGCAATTGTACTAGCCTCTACCATTTTGTCTGGCAGCTTGTTCCATACACGTACCACCCTCTGCATGAAAAACTTGCCCCGTAGGTCTTTTTTATATCTTTCCCCTCTCACCCTGAACCTATGCCCTCTAGTTCTGGACTCCCCAAACCCCAGGGAAATGGACTTTGTCCATTTATCCTATCCATGCCCCTCATGACTTTGTAAACCTCTATAAGGTCACCCCTCAAGTCTCTGACGCTCCAGGGAAAACAGCCCCAGCCTGTTCAGCCTCCCCCTATAGTTCAAATCCTTCAGCCCTGACTGGAAGCACACTAGCTTTCGGAGCGACGTTCCTTCATCAGGTGATTGTGGAGGGCTCGATCGTAACACAGAATTTATAGCAAAAATTTGCAGTATGATGTAACTGAAATTATACATTGAAAAATTGATTGTCTGTTAAGCCTTCCATCTGTTAGAATACAGTGATAGTTTCACTTCTTTCATTGTAAATCACAAAACCCTTTTTTTTTAAGTTGCATTCTCAGGTTAGCTGTTAACAATGGTGATAGCTAGACAATATGTTGAAGGTGTTAGCCCCCTGTGTTCTCTGTCTATGACCTGATGTTAAATTGATTCTAATCTAAAAAGTGAGATCAATGTACCTGGTGTACAATGTTGGTTGGAGATCCTGCACAGAGAAGAAATCTTGTTTGAACCTGTGCATAAAAATGCTGGCATATTGGGGTACAAACTTGGTCCCCATGGAACAACAGGTACGAACAAGATTTCTTCTCTATGCAGGATTTCCAACCAACTTTGTACACCATGTACATTGATGACATTTTCTTCCTCTGGACCCATGGCGAGGAGTCACTGATAAAACTATACAGTGACATCAACAAGTTTCATCCCACCATCAAACTCACCATGGACTACTCTCGAGTATCTGTCTCATTCTTGGACACGTGCAAATCCATCAAGGATGGACACCTCAGCACCACACTCTTCCACAAACCCACAGACAACCTCACAATGCTACACTCCTCCAGCTTCCACCCAAAACATATTAAAACAGCCATTCCCTATGGACAAGCCCTACGCATACACCGGATCTGCTCAGATGAGGAGGAATGTGATGGACACCTGGAAGTACTCAAGGGTGCCCTCACAAGAACGGGGTACGATGTTCAACTCATCGACCGCCAGTTCCGATGTGCCACAGCAAGGAACCGTAATGAACTGAAGAGGGATTGAATTCAAGAGTCGTGAAGTGATGTTGCAGCTGTACAGAACTTTGGTTAGGCCACATTTGGAGTACTGTGTGCAGTTCTGGTCGCCTCACTTTAGGAAAGATGTGGAAGCTTTGGAGAGGGTGCAGAGAAGATTTACCAGGATGTTGCCTGGAATGGAGAATAGGTCGTACGAGGATAGGTTGAGAGTTCTCCGCCTTTTCTCGTTGGAACGGCAAAGGATGAGGGGTGACTTGATAGAGGTTTATAAGATGATCAGAGGAATAGATAGAGTAGACAGTCAGAAACTTTTTCCCGGGTACAACAGAGTGTTACAAGGGGACATAAATTTAAGGTGAAGGGTGGAAGGTATGGGGAGATGTCAGGGGTGGGTTCTTGACCCAGAGAGTGGTGGGGGCATGGAATGTGCTGCCCGTGGGAGTGGTAGAGTCAGAATCATTGGCGACCTTTAAGCGGCAATTGGATAGGTACATGGATGGGTGCTTAATCTAGGATAGATGTTCGGCACAACATCGTGGGCCGAAGGGCCTGTTCTGTGCTGTATTGTTCTATGTTCTATGTTCTATGAACTCCTCAGGAGACAAACACGTGCTGCAACTGACAGGGTACCCTTCGTTGTTCAGTACTTCCCAGGGGCTGAAAAATTACGCCATGTTCTTCGGAACCTGCAACACATTATCAATGAGGATGAGCACCTCACCAAGACCTTCCCCACACCCTCCACTACTTGCCTTTAAACAACCACCAAATCTCAAACAGATCGTTGTTCATAGCAAACTGCCCGGTTCTCAGGACAACTCCATACAACCCTGTCACGGTGGACGCTGCAAGATGTGTCAGATTGTGGACATAGATACCACTATTACGCATGGGAACACCTCCCACCTTGTACATGGCAGGTACTCATGTGACTCAGCCAACGTTGTCTATCTTATACGTTGAGACAAGGATTCCCGGAGGCATGGTACATTGGGGAAACTGAGCAAAGGCTACAACAACGGATGAATGGGCACCGCACAACAATCAGCAGACAGGAGGGTTCCCTCACAATTGGGGAACACTTCAGTGTTCCAGGACATTCAGCCTCGGACCTTCGGGTGACCCTCCTCCAAGGTGGATTTCGGGACAGGCAGCAGAGGAAGGTGGCCGAGCAGAGGCTGATAGCTAAGTTTGGTACCCATAGGGAGGGCCTCAACCGGGACCTTGGGTTCATGTCACATTACAGGTGATCACCATTGCACTATATACACACACAGATATTCCTACACACGCACACTCTCACATACACATGGACACAGGTACACGCAGACGCGCACACAGACACCCATACACACCCTTATAGACACACACACTCCCACACTCACACATGCACCCCCTCACAGACTTAAGACACTCTGCACTCACTACACACACACACACACACACTCTCATACTCACAACCCCCACCCCAGACAGACAGACAGACACACACAGACAGACAAAATCCCAATTGAATTTGTACTTGCAGAGTTACTTTGCACTTTGCTCAAAAACTGCATACATTCATGTAGAACTCCGAGCTCAAAAACTGCATGAATTAATAGAAAACTCTGTTATCTCACTTTTTAGATTAGAATCAATTTAACATCAGGTCATAGACAGAGAACACAGGGGGCTAACACCTTCAACATATTGTCTAGCTATCACCATTGTTAACAGCTAACCCGAGAATGCAACTTTAAAAAAAGGGTTTTGTAATTTACAGATGAAAGAAGTGAAACTATCACTGTATTCTAACAGATGAGAGCCTTAAATTAAGGGGTGGTAGGTATAGGACAGAGTTTAGGGGTAGATTCTTTACTCAGCGAGTCGTGAGTTCATGGAATGCCCTGCCAGTAGCAGTGGTGGACTCTCCCTCTTTATGGACATTTAAATGGGCATTGGATAGACATATGGAGGATAGTGGGCTAGTGTAGGTTGGGTGGGCTTGGATAGGCGCAACATCGAGGGCTGAAGGGCCTGTACTGCGCTGTGTTTTTCTATGTTCTATGTTCTATGAAACGCTTAACAGATAATCGATTTTTCAATGTATAATTTCAGTTACATCACACTGCAAATTTTTGCTATAAATTCTGTGTTATGATTGAGCCCTCCACAATCACCTGATGAAGGAGCGTCACTCCGAAAGCTAGTGTGCTTCCAATTAAACCTGTTGGACTATAACCTGGTGTTGTGTGATTTTTAATTTTGTACACCCCAGTCCAACACCGGCATCTCCAAATTCAGTCCTGACAACATCGTTGTAAATCTTTTCTGAACCCTTTCAAGTTTCACATCTTTCCGATAGTAAGGAGACCAGAATTGCATGCAATATTCCAACAGTGGTCAAATCAATATCCTGTACAGCCACAACATGACCTCCTAACTCCTGTAGTCAATACTCTGACCAATAAAGAAAAGCATACCAAATGCCTTGTTTACTATTCTATCTACCTATGACTCCACTTTCAAGGAGCTATCAACCTACACTCCAAGGTCTCTTTGTTCAGCAACATTCCCAGGACCTTACCATTAAGTATATACATCCTGCTAAGGTTTGCTCTCCCAAAATGCAGCACCTCATATTTATCTAAATTAAACTGCATCTGCCACTTATCAGCCCATTGGCGCATCTAGTCAAGATCCTGTTGTAATCTGAGGTAACCTTCTTCATTGTCCACTACACTTCCAATTTTGGTGACATCTGCAAATTTATAACTATATTTCTTATTCTCACATCTAGATCATTTATGTAAATTATGAAAAGAAGTGGTCCCAGCACTGATCCTTGTGGCACTCCAATGGTCACAGACCTCCAGTCTGAAAAACAAGCCTCCACCACCACCCTCTGTCTTCTACTTTTGAGTCAGTTTTGTATCCAGATGACTAGTCCTCCCTTTATTTCGTGAGATCTAACCTTGCTAACCAGTCTCCCATGGGGAACCTTGTTGAAGCCTTACTGAAGTCAATATAGATCACATCTACCGCTGTGCTCTCATTAATCCTCTTTGTTACTTCTTCAAAAACTCAATAAAGTTAGTGAGACATGATTTCCCACTCACAAAGCCATGTTCACTATCCCTAATCAGTCCTTGCCTTTCCAAATACATTTACATCCTGTCCCTCAGGATTCCCTCCAACAACTTGCCCACCACCGTTGTCAGGCTCACTGATCTATAATTCCCTGGCTTGTCCTTAACCACCTTTCTGAAACAGTGGCACCACGTTAGCCAACCTTCAGTCTTTTGGCACCTCACCTGTGACTATCAAAGATCCAAATACCTCAGCAAAAGGCCCAGCAATCAGTTCTCTTGCTTCCCACAGAGTTCTAGGGTACACCTAATCAGGTCTGAGGGAATTATTCACTTTTATGTGTTTCAAGACATCCAGCATTTCCTCCTCTGTAATACGGACATTTTTCAAGTTGTCACCATCTATTTCCCTACATTCTATATCTTCCATGCACTGATGCAAAATACTTGTTTAGTATCTCCCCCATTTTCTGCTGCTCCACACAAATGTCGCCTTGCTGATCTTTGAGGGGACCTATTCTCTCCCTAGTTACCCTTTTGTCCTTAATGTATTTGTAAAAATCCTTTGGATTCTCCTTAATTCTATTTGCCAAAGCTATCTTATGTCCCCTTTTTGCCCTCCTGACTTCCCTCTTAAGTATACTCCTACTTCCTTTATACTCTTCTAAGGATTCACTTGATCTATTCTGTTTATACCTGACATATGCTTCCTTCTTTTTCTTAACTAAACCCTCAATTTCTTTAATCATCCAGCATTTCCTATAGCTACAAACCTTCCTTTTCACCCTAACAGGAATATATTGTCTCTGGACTCTCGTTATCTCATTTCTGAAGGCTTCCCATTTTCCAGTCATCCCTTTACCTATGAACATTTGCCCCCAATCAAGTTTTGAAAGCTATTGTCTGATACCGTCAAAATTAGCCTTCCTCCAATTTAGAACTTCAACTTTTGGATCTGGTCTATCCTTTTCCATCACTATTTTAAAACTAATAGAATTATAGTCGCTGGCCCCAGTGTGCTCCCCCACTGACACCTCAGTCACCTGCCCTGCCTTATTTCCCAAGAATAGGCCAAGTTTTGCATCTACATCCACATACTGAATCCGAAAATTGTACACACTTAACAAATTTCTCACCATCCAAACCCTTAATACTATGACAGTCC
Source organism: Hemiscyllium ocellatum (assembly GCF_020745735.1). Lineage (NCBI taxonomy): Eukaryota > Metazoa > Chordata > Chondrichthyes > Orectolobiformes > Hemiscylliidae > Hemiscyllium > Hemiscyllium ocellatum. The sequence continues at coordinate 60,034,488 of NC_083423.1, forward strand.
CAGTCTATGTTTGGAAAGTTAAAATCTCCTACCATAACCACCCTATTATTCTCACAGATAACTGAGATCAACTGAAAAATTTGTTTCTCAATTTCCCTCTGACTATTAGTGGTTCTATAATACAATCCCAATCAGGTGACCACCCTTTCTTATTTCTCAGTTCTACCCAAATAATTTCGCCGCATGTATTTCTCAGTACAGCTGTAACGCTATCCCTTATCAAATATGCCACTCCCCTCCTCTCTTGCCTCCCTTTCTGTCTTCCTGTAGCATTTGTATCCTGGAACATTAAGCCGCCAGTCCTGTCCATCCCTGAGCCACATTTCTGTAATTGCTATGATATCCCAATCCCATATTCCTAACCATGCCCTGAGTTCATCTGCCTTCCTGTCGACAGGCCAACAAGAGGGGAGGCTATATTGGATTTGGTTCTAGGTAATGAACCAGGCCAGGTGTTAGATTTGGAGGTAGGTGAGCACTTCGGGGACAGTGACCACAACTCGGTGACTTTTACTTTAGTGATGGAGAGGGATAATCGTGCGCCGCAGGGCAAGAGCTATAGCTGGGGGCAGGGAAATTATGATGCTGTGAGGCATGACTTAGGATGTGTGGATTGGAAAAACAGGCTTCAAGAGAAGAACACTAATGAGATGTGGGGATTGTTCAAGGAGCAGCTACTGCGTGTCCTCGATAGGTATGTACCAGTCAGGCATGGTGTAAAGGGCCTTGTGAGGCAGCCGTGGTTTAGTAAGGAATTGGAGTCCCTTGTGAAAGGGAAGAAGGCGGCATATGTAAAGATGAGGCGTGAAGGTTCAGTAGGGGCGATTGAGAGTTATAAGGTAGCCAGGAAGGAGCTAAAGAGGGAGCTAAGAGAAGCGAGAAGGGGACATGAAAAGTCTTTAGCTGGTAGGATTAGGGAAAACCCAAAGGCTTTCTATAGGTATGTCAAGAATAAAAGGATGACTAGGGTAGGTATCGGTCCAGTCAAGGATAGTAGTGGGAAGTTGTGTGTGGAGGCGGAGGAGATTGGAGAGACATTAAATCAGTACTTTTCATCAGTATTCACTCAGGAACAGGACACTGTTGCTGATGTGAATATGGAATCACAAATAATTAGAATGGATGCCCTGGAAATATGCAGGGAAGAGGTTTTGGGAATATTGGAAAGGATGAATATAGATAAGTCTCCTGGGCCTGATGGCATTTACCCCAGGATCCTATGGGAAGCTAGGGAGGAGATAGCAGAGCCATTGGCCTGGATTTTTATGTCGTCATTGTCAACGGGAATAGTACCAGAGGACTGGAGGATAGCGAATGTGGTCCCATTGTTCAAGAAAGGGAGTAGGGATAGCCCTAGTAACTATAGGCCAGTGAGTCTGACTTCAGTGGTGGGCAAAGTCTTAGAGAGAATGGTAAGGGATAAGATTTATGAACATCTGGGTAGGAATAACGTGATCAGGGATAGCCAGCATGGTTTTGTGAAGGGCAGGTCGTGCCTCACAAACCTTATTGAGTTCTTTGAGAAGGTGACTAAGGAAGTGGACGAGGGTAAAGCAGTAGATGTTGTGTATATGGATTTTAGTAAGGCGTTCGATAAGGTTCCCCATGGTAGGCTAATGCTAAAACTACGGAGGTATGGCATTGAGGATACATTAGAGGTTTGGATTAGGAATTGGCTGGCTGGAAGGAGACAGAGGGTAGTAGTTGATGGATTATGTTCATCTTGGAGCGCAGTTACTAGCGGTGTACCACAAGGATCTGTTTTGGGACCATTGCTTTTTGTTATCTTTATAAATGATCTAGAGGAAGGACTTGAAAGCTGGGTAAGCAAGTTTGCGGATGACACAAAAGTCGGTGGAGTTGTGGATAGTGAGGAAGGAAGTGGTAGGTTACAGCGGGATATAGATAAGTTGCAGAGCTGGGCGGAAATGTGGCAAATGGAATTCAATGTAGCTAAGTGCGAAGTCGTTCACTTTGGTAGGAATAACAAGATGATGGATTACTGGGCTAATGGTAGGCTACTTGGTAGTGTGGATGAGCAGAGGGATCTTGGTGTCCATGTACACAGATCTCTGAAAGTTGCCACCCAGGTAAATAGTGCTGTGAGGAAGGCATATGGTGTACTGGGCTTTATTGGCAGAGGAATTGAGTTCCGGAGTCCTGAGGTCATGTTGCAGTTGTATAAGACTCTGGTGAGGCCTCATCTGGAGTATTGTGTGCAGTTTTGGTCGCCATACTATAGGAAGGATGTGGAAGCTTTAGAACGAGTGCAGAGGAGGTTTACCAGGATGTTGCCTGGAATGGTAGGAAAATCTTATGAGGAAAGGCTGAGGCACTTGGGGCTGTTCTCATTGGAGAAGAGAAGGTTTAGGGGAGATCTGATAGAAGTGTATAAGATGATTAGGGGTTTAGATAGGGTAGATACTAAGAACCTTTTACCGCTAATGGAGTCAGGTGTTACTAGGGGACATAGCTTTAAATTAAGGGGTGGTAGGTATAGGACAGATGTTAGGGGTAGATTCTTCACACAGCGGGTTGTGAGTTCATGGAATGCCCTGCCCGTATCAGTGGTGAACTCTCCTTCTTTATGGTCATTTAAGCGGGCATTGGATAGGCATTTGGAAGTTATTGGGCTAGTATAGGTTAGGTAGGATTCGGTCGGCGCAACATCGAGGGCCGAAGGGCCTGTACTGCGCTGTATCCTTCTATGTTCTATGTTCTATGTTCCTTGATAGGCCACTTGCATTGAAATAAATTCAGTTTAATTTATCTGCCCTAGCTTGTTCTCTGCTTTGTCCTACCCTGACTGTTTGATTTGCTTCCTTTCTCAACTGTACCAGTCTCAGATTGATCTCTTTCCTCACTATCTCCATGGGTCCCACCCTCCACCTTACTAGTTTAAATCCTCCCAAACAGCTCTAGCAAACTCCCTGCCAGTATATTAGCTCCCTGCCAAATTAAGTGCAATCTGTCCTTCTTGTACAGGTCACTTCTACCCCAGAAGAGATTCCAATGATCCAAAAATGTGAATCCTTCTCCCATACACCAGCTCCTCAGCCATGCATTCATCTGATCTGTCCTCCTATTCCATCCTTACTAGCTCGTAGCACCGGGAGTAATCCAGGTATTACTACTCTCGAGGACCTCCCTTTTTAAATTCTGCCCAAGTCTCTGTAATCTCCCTTTAGAATCTCACCCTTTTACCTTTCTATGTCATTGGTTCCAATGTGGACAATGACCTCTTGCTGGCCCCTCTCCCCCTTGTGAAGATTCTGCACACTCTCTGAGACATCCTTGATCCTGACACCAGGTAAGCAATACACCATTCTGATTTTTTGCTGCTGGCCACAGAAACATTTGTCTGTACCTCGGACTAGAGAGTCCCCTAACACAATTAATCTCTTGGAACCCAACATACCCGTCACTGCATTAGGGCTAGTCTCAATACCAGAAACTTGGCTGTTCATGCTACATTCCCCTGACAATCCATCACCCCTACATTTTCCAAAACAGCATACTTGTTTGAAATGGGATAGCCAGAGAAGACTCCTGCACTAGCTGCCTACCTCTCTTACCTTTCCTGGAGTTAACCCACCTATGTGGCTGTGTCTGTGACTTTTCCCCTTCCTTTTACAGCCATCCATCAGACCCCTTGCTCTTGTAAATTCCTCATTGCCTCTAACAGTCTCTCCAACTCATCCATTCGATCTGATAGGATTTTCAACCAACAGCATTTATTGCAGATATAATCCTCAGTAACTTTCCCTAAACTCCCACATCTGACAAGACGAGAATAAAGATGAATAAAGAGAATAAAGGCCATTTTTGCTCCTTCACAATCTACAGACCCAGAAAATAATACCATCTTATTCCTCCACAAAATTAATAGGTTAAATGCTCCAGGTTAAATTAATAGTTATGGCTTACATTAATCAAGAGACATATCTCAATAAAACACATAATCAAGAAAGAATCCACTTTTACAAACACTGCGCATGTTTAGCTCAACAAAAGATGATAACTGCCATTCTCTGGTTTAATTTCTCAGGGGAAATGCCTTTACCAGAATCAAGCTGCTTAAAATTGAAACAAAGATTGAACTGGTTAATGCTCCCTGGCAACACCTCTACAACAAGAGATCAGGTCTATTGAGTTTCTCTTTTTGAAACTATCCCTGATTCTCACTTGATATGCCATCCCAAAATTTATAAACAGCGCAGAAACAAGTTGTTAGCCACCCAGAAACATCATTGAGTTTAACCACTGAGCAGCCTGTAGTTTACTAGGGCAATGCCTGAAGTGATTCAGAGTTGATCACAACATGTGTACACTGCCTGTTCTTTTGCAGTTCAATTCTCATAGATATTTCACCGACACTGACCTATCATTGTGCACTGCTTCCTTCTAAATTTTGTGGCTTGCTATAGTGATATGCCCTCTGGAATCATATTTGGTATATGAAGGGGAAATTATGTTATCCACAAGAAGCATGGGCCAAGATTTGTGTCGCATAAAATGGCAGATACGGCTCAATCCTGGAAGCTTGCTTTAGTATGCAGGACTTCTCATGTTTCCAGAGGACTGAAGATGCATTTAATTTAATGTTCAAGGGGCCAGTTAGGCATTTAAATTATGAATTGCCTTCACTGAAATGTGATTGCCATAGCACGGACTATGCCATCCCAGTATGCAGACCACAAAGACACCAAGTCCACATCTGCAGAGGGTAGTCTTTGCTTATGTGCTGCAGTTGTCAGTCCTGATGACCATCCCAGAATAAAAATAGTGTCATAGAGATGTAGAGCATGGAAACAGACCCTTCAGTCCAACACATCCTGCTGACAAGATATCCGAAATTAATTTTGTCCCATTTGCCAGCATTTGGTATATATCCTATTCATATATCCATCCAGCTGACTTAAAAATGTCATAATTATACCAGCCATCACTACATCTGGTAGCTCATTTCATACACACATACCACCCTCTGAAAAATTTGCCCCTTAGATATTTTAAAAATCTTACCTCTCTCACCTTAAACCTATGCCCTCTAGTTTTGGACTCCTCTACCCTGGGGAAAAGACCTTGACTGTTCACCTATCCATGTCCCTCATAATTAGTAAAATTCTATAAGGTTACCCCTTAGCTTCCGACACTCCAGGGAAAACAGCTCCAGCCTATTCAACTTCTCCCTATAGCTCAACCTTCCAACACTGGCAACATCCTTGTAAATCTTTTCTGAACCCTTTCATTTTTCACAATATCTTTCCTATATAAGGGAAACCATAATTGAATGCAGTATTCCAAAAGTGGCCTAACCAATGTCGTGTACAACTGCAACATGACCGCCCAACTCCTACAATCAATGCATTGACCAATAAAGGCAACTGCTATAAAAACCTTCTTCACAACCCTGTCTACCTGGGACTCCATTTTCAAGGAACTATGAACCTGCACTCCAAGGTGTCTCTGTTTAGCAACATTCCCCAGATCCTCACCATTATGTGAATAAAGCCTGCTCTGATTTGTCCTACCAAAATAAAGCACCTCACATTTATCTAGAATAACTCCATCTGCCACTCTTCAGCCCATTGATCCATCTGATCGAGGTCCCATTTACTCTGAGGTAACCTTCTTTGCTGTCCACTACACCACTAATTTTGGTATCATCTGCAAACTTACTAACAATATTCACATTCAAATCATTTATACAAATGATAAAAAGCAGTGGACCCAGCACCAATTCTTGGCAGACTCTACTGTTCACAGTCCTCCAGTCTAAGAAACCGTCCTCTGTCAGCACCTTATGACATCTACATTTGAGCCATTTTTACTTCCAAATGGCTAATTCTCCCTGTATTCCAAGTGATCTAACCTCGCAGAATCTTGTCAAACGCCTTACTCAAATCCATAAAAACAATATCCACTGCTCCAGGGATGTGTGTATGAACACGTTGACAAGAAAATATCTGAAACCCGTGATTGATAAACAAGTAAATACACACAGCCAGATTGATGCCAATGCTATATATATGTGTGAAGTTGCTCAGTACCATGACCTGAGAACAAAGGTAAAAATGAGGTTATATGATAGAATGGTGCTCACATCTAGAAGACAAACTAAGCTGCTACAATGGGAAGAAGGAAGATCTATAGTTCAGATAGGAGACACTAAGCAAACTGGCCTCATCTCAAAGTCAAAAACTTGAATGGATAACCCTCCTTGCACCAGCAAAGATTTACAATGCTTTGCATCGCACCAAGTCATCTTCTATAGACAGATCCCGACAAATTACAAAGTTGTTTTTACAGTTCTTGGCTGTACTCCCGTGAATGTCATCCCGAAGATGGGGAGATAATTTCTGGGACTGACATCTTTCAACCAGCCCCAAATAGAGCTTGAAAAGATAAAATACAATACCTTTGAAAGATAGGAGTAAAGTAAAAAACAGTTTGGATTGGCAGCATGATAGCAATCCTTGAAAACTTAAACAGTTCTCTAGATTCAAAGGAAACTTACTAACTATACATCCTATGTTCACACTCAAACCAATAAAGGTAGTGGACCCGGCCCCAATCCTTGCCATATACTGCTGTTCACAACATTGAAGGTATGTCCTGTCCAAACCTTATTGCAATTCGACAAGGCTAAAGCCTTCATTTCTTAGCTATGAAGAATGGAACCTGGGAAATCCAATTTGATGAAAGCAGTTGCTTTCTAAACAGACAGTGGACGCCATGTATGGACAGAAATGACTGTATACGTCTTTTCATTGTTCTGGAAGAGCATCATGCAGGCAGCATGAAATAATCCACAGGGTGAACAAGAGGACTGCAGATGCTGGAGATCAGAGTCAAGATTAAAGTGTTGCTGGAAAAGCACAGCAGGTCAGGCAGCATCCGAGGAGCAGGAAAATCAATGTATCGGGCAAATGCCCTTCATCAGAAGAACCTGCTGTACTTTTCCAGCACCACTCTAATGTTGAAATAATCCACACTCTGCCAGAATGCAAAGGATTGTGAATGACCTGATACTCTGTGGTTATGAAGGTACAACAGAAAATAAGGTAGAACAGACCACGGGACCGAAGATATTTGAGGGAAAGTACACAGACTTTCAGTGATGAAGTGGCTAACGAACATAAAAGATAGTGCATCAATTTGTTGGATTTGTGAACCACCTAAAGGTCTTTTCCAGTTTACAAATTTCTATAAATGAACTTCGGCCCAAGCTGACTGCAAAGAATATTCAGTGGTACCTCTCCAGAGCTTTCCTTCACCTTCTTGGCAACAAGTTTCATGTTAGTTATACACTTCTCGCATCTACCATCCATCTGAAAAAGAAAGAGATTGTTGTTTGTAATGAATATCCCCCTATTTTGTTTGTGACATAACCATTACATGAATTATCAAAACCATTGAATTATTCCACAAATTCTCTCCACAGAATGCTATAAACAAACAGGTATATCTTTTATTACAGAGTGCTGTGGGCTGTGGCATCGCAGTCCATATCTGCACATAAAATAAAGGAGGAAAGTACTCGTCTGCAGTATCAACATTTTGGTGCCCTTAAATGGTTGTACAATTAAAGGGTTACTTTTTGTAGTGCAGTCACTTTAAGTCCCATATCCTGTAGACTAACTAGAATGTTGCAAGTGTATAAAACATTGGTTAGATTACATCTGGACTGGTGTTTGCAGTCTGAAATCCATATTATAGGAGGGATGCAATAGCACTGGAGAGGGTGCAGAGTAGATTTACCAGGATGTTGCTTGGGCTGGAGAGTTTCAGTTATGAAGAGAGATTGGATAGACTAGGATTGTTTTCAATGGAGTCAAGGGGACTGAGAAGACATTGAAATGTAAAGATTAACAGGTATAGACAGAGAAAAAAAGAAATGAACTTTTCTCCTTTGTGGACAGATTAATGATCACAACCATAGATTAAAAGGAAAGGAACAGAAACGTTAGGGGAGATGTAAGGAAAAACTTTTACACCCAGACAGTGACGGAAATCTGGAACTCACTGTCTGTAAAGCTGGCTGTTTTCTGAAACCTCAAAATTTAAGAAGCATTTAGATGATCACAAGGCTGACAAACCATGGGCAAAGAGCCAGAAAATTGGATGACAATGGTTAAGTGGTTGTTTTTGGCTGGTGCAGATGCGATGAGCTGAAGGGAGTTTTTGTGTGCTGTAGACTTTAGTAACACTAAGTCTGTAGCTCCTCTTGTCATTGGGATGGAGGACAGACAGGGCAGAGACTGGCATGTTGGCACACAATGAACAGTCAGGACAGAGACTGGGATGGCTGCCCATGCAGGACAGTCAAGGAAGAGCAATACTGACAACAGTGAGAGTGGGACTAAGGTCTGTCAGAGGGGCTAAGTGACTTAGGCTTGGCTACTCAGGAACCAGCTGAAAATGTGTTGCTGGTTAAAGCACAGCAGGTCAGGCAGCATCCAAGGAATAGGAAATTCGATGTTTCGGGCATAAGCCCTTCATCAGGAATGAGGAGAGTGTGCCAAGCAGGCTAAGATAAAAGGTAGGGAGGAGGGACTTGGGGGAGGGGTGATGGAGATGTGATAGGTGGAAGGAGGTCAAGGTGAGGGTGATAGGCCGGAGTGGGGTGGGGGTGGAGAGGTCAGGAAGAAGATTGCAGGTTAGGAAGGCGGTGCTGAGTTGAGGGAACCGACTGAGACAAGGTGGGGGGAGGGGAAATGAGGAAACTGGAGAAATCTGAGTTCATTCCTTGTAGTTGGAGGGTTCCCAGGCGGAAGATGAGGCACTCCTCCTCCAGCCGTCGTGTTGTTATGTCCTGCCGGTGGAGGAGTCCAAGGACCTGCATGTCCTCGGTGGAGTGGGAGGGAGAGTTAAAGTGTTGAGCCACGGGATGGTTGGGTTGGTTGGTCCGGGCGTCCCAGAGGTGTTCTCTGAAGTGTTCCGCAAGTAAGCGGCCTGTCTCCCCAATATAGAGGAGGCCACATCGAGTGCAGCGGATGCAATAGATGATGTGTGTGGAGGTGCAGGTGAACTTGTGGCGGAAATGGAATGATCCCTTGGGACCTTGGAGGGAAGTGAGGGAGGAGGTGTGGGCGCAAGTTTTACATTTCCTGCGGTTGCAGGGGAAGGTGCCGGGAGTGGAGGTTGGGTTGGTGGGGGGTGTGGACCTGACGAGGGAGTCACAAAGGGAGTGGTCTTTGCGGAACGCTGATAGGGGAGGGGAGGGAAATATATCCCTGGTGGTGGGGTCCGTTTGGAGGTGGCGGAAATGACGGCGGATGATACATTGTATACGGAGGTTGGTGGGGTGGTAGGTGAGAACCAGTGGGGTTCTGTCTTGGTGGCGGTTGGAGGAGCGGGGCTCAAGGGCTGGGGAGCGGGAAGTGGAGGAGATGTGGTGGAGGGCATCGTTGATCACGTCTGGGGGGATCTGCGGTCCTTAAAGAAGGAGGCCATCTGGGCTGTGCGGTGTTGGAACTGGTCCTCCTGGGAGCAGATGCAGCGGAGACGAAGGAATTGGGAATATGGGATGGAGTTTTTACAGGGGGTAGGTTGGGAGGAGGTGTAGTCCAGGTAGCAGTGGGAGTCAGTCGGTTTATAGTAGATGTCTGTGTTGAGTCGGTCGCCCGAGATAGAAATGGAAAGGTTTAGGAAGGGGAGGGAGCAGTCTGAGACAGTCCAAGTGAATTTGAGGTCGGGATGGAAGGTGTTAGTAAAGTTGATGAACTGTTCAACCTCCTCGTGGGAGCACGAGGCAGCGCCGATACAGTCATCGATGTAGCGGAGGAAAAGGTGGGTGGTGGTGCCAGTGTAGTTGTGGAAGATGGACTGTTCCACATATCCTACGAAGAGGCAGGCATAGCTGGGGCCCATGCGGGTGTCCATGGCAACTCCTTTAGTTTGGAGGAAGTGGGAGGATTGAAAAGAGAAGTTATTCAGGGTGAGGACCAGTTCAGTCAGTCGAAGGAGGGTGTCAGTGGAAGGGTACTGGTTGGTGCGGCGGGAAAGGAAGAAGTGGAGGGCTTTGAGTCCTTCGTGATGGGGGATGGAGGTGTACAGGGACTGGATGTCCATCGTGAAGATAAGGCGTTGGGGTCCGGGGAAGCGAAAATCATGGAGGAGGTGGAGGGCGTGGGTGGTGTCCCGAACGTAGGTGGGGAGTTCTTGGACTAAAAGGGACAGAACCGTGTCAAGGTATGCGGAGATGAGTTCGGTGGGGCAGGAGCAGGCTGAGACAATAGGTCGGCTGGGGCATTCAGGTTTGTGGATTTTGGGCAGGAGGTAGAAGCGGGCGGTGTGGGGTTGTGGGACTATGAGGTTGGAGGCGGTGGATGGGAGATCCCCTGAGGTGATGAGGTTATGGATGGTCTGGGAGATGATGGTTTGGTGATGGGAGGTGGGGTCGTGGTAAAGGGGGCGATAAGAGGAGGCGTCCGCGAGCTGGCGTTTGGCCTCAGCGGTATAAAGGTCGGTGCGCCAAACTACTACCGCGTCTCCCTTGTCTGCCAGTTTGATGGTGAGGTTGGGATTGGAGCGGAGGGAATGGAGGGCTGCACATTCTGAGGGTGAGAGGTTGGAGTGGGTGAGAGGGATGGACAGGTTGAGTCGGTTAATGTCGCGGCGGCAGTTGGCTATAAATAGATCGAGGGCGGGTAAGAGGCCAGCACGGGGTGTCCAGGTGGATGGGGTGTGTTGGAGGCGGGAGAAGGGGTCGTCAGAGGGTGGGCGGGAGTCTTGGTTGTAAAAGTAGGCACGGAGGCGAAGGCGGCGGAAGAATTGTTCAATATCTCGCCGCATGTTGAACTCATTGATATCTCAGGAACCAGGTCGAGACACTGAATGAGTGAGAGTATGTCTGGAAGAGATAGAGTATAAAGGGACAATAGACAATAGATCCAGGAGTAGGCCATTCAGCCCTTTGAGCCAGCACCACCATTCATTATGATCATGGCTGATCATCGACAATCAGTATCCTGTTCCTGCCTGATCCCCAAAACTCTTGATTCCACTATCTTTAAGAGCTCTACCCATCTCTTTCTTTAAAGCATCCAGAGACTTGGCCTCCACTGCCTTCTGGGGCAGAGTATTCCATATACCCACCACTCTCTGGGTGAAGAAGTTTCTCCTCAACTCTGTTCTAAAAGACCCTCCCATTATTTTTAAGCTGTGTCCTCTGGTTCTGGACTCAACATCAGTGGAAACATGCTTTCTGCCTCCAGAGTATCTAGTCCTTTAATAATCTTATACGTCTCAATCAGATTCCCCTCTCATCTTTCTAACCCCAAGTGTATACAAGCCCATGTGCCCCAATCTTTCAACATGTGATAGTCCCATCATTCCAGGCATTGACCTTGTGAACCTAAGCTGCATCCCTCAATAGCCAGAATGTTGTTTCTCAAATTTGGAGACCAAAACTGCACACAATACTCCAGGGCTCTGTACAGCTGCAGAAGGACCTCTTTGCTCCTACACTCAATTCCTCTTGTTATGAAGGCCATTAACTTTCTTCACTGCCTGCTGTACCTGCATACTTGCTTTCATTGACTGATGCCAAGAACACCTAGATCGCATTTTACTTCCTCTTTGCCTAACTTGACTCCATTTAGATAGTAATCTGCCTTCCTGTTCTTGCCACCAAAGTGGATAACCATACATTTATCCACATTAAACTGCATCTGCCATGCATCCGTCCACTCACCTAGCCTGTCAAGGTCACCCTGTACTCTCCTAACATCCTCCTCACATTTCACCTTGCCACCCAGCTTTGTGTTGTGGTTCTGCTCGCCGAGCTGGAAGTTTTTGCTGCAAACGTTTCGTTCCCTGGCTAGGGAACATCATCAGTGCTGTTGGAGCCTCGTGTGAAGCGCTGCTTTGATTGTTCTTCCGGTATTTATATTGGTTTGTTCTTGCCGCTTCCGGGTGTCAGTTTCAGCTGCAGTGATTTGTATGTGGGGTCCAGGTCGATGTGTCTGTTGATGGATGTTCTTGCCATTTCCGGGTGTCAGTACTGATCGACCTGGACCCCACATACAAATCACTGCAGCTGAAACTGACACCCGGAAGCGGCAAGAACAAACCAATATAAATACCGGAAGAAACATCAAAGCAGTGCTTCAAACGAGGCTCCAACAGCACTGATGATGTTCCCTAGCCAGGGAACGAAATGTTTGCAGCAAAAACTTCCAGCTCGGCGAGCAGAACCACAACAACGGATACCCGAGCTACAAATCTTCAATCAGATTTTAAACCCAGCTTTGTGTCATCAGCAAATTTGCTAATGTTACTTTTAATGCCTTCATCTATATCACTAATGTATATTGTAAACAGCTGTGGTCCCAGCACTGAACTTTGTGGTATCCTACTGGTCACTGTCTGTCATTCTGAAAGAGACCTGTTTAACACTACTCTTTGCTTCCTGTCAGCCAGTCAATTTTCAGTCCAAGTCAGTATTTTGCTCCCAATACCATGTGCTGTATTTTCCTCACTAATCTCCGTGAGGTTTTGCTACAGCTCTCCAAGTCCCTGTGAGACCACACTTGGAATATTGTGTCCAGTTCTGGTTGCCCTACTATAGGCAAGATACAGAGGCTTTGGAGAGGTTGCAAAGAAGATTTACCAAGATGCTGCCTGGATTGGAGGTCTTGCCTTATGAGAAAGATTGAATAAGCTCAGACTTTTCTCTCTGGAGAGAAGGAGGAAGAGAGGGGTACAAGATAATAAGAGGAATAGGTAGAGTCAATAGCTAGAGACTTTTCCCCAGGGCAGGATTGACTGGTACAAGGGGGTCATATTTTTAAGATATTAGGAGGAAGGTATAAAGGAGATGTCAGAGGTAGGTTCTTTACACAGAGAGTTGTGAATGCATGGAATGCATTGCCAGCGGTGGTGGTGGAAGCGGAGTCATTAGGGACATTGAAGTGACTGCTGGACATGCACATGGGTAACAGTGAGTTGAGGGGTGTGTAGGCTAAGTTATTATATTTTACATTAGGATTAAACCTCAGCACAACATTGTAAGCCAAAGGGCCTGTCCTGTGCTGTACTTTTCTATTTTCTACGTTTCATGTATTACATCTGGGAGATTGTTTGTGTCTTCTCCAGTGAAGACAGATCCAAAGTATCTATTCAAGTCTTCTGCCATTTCCTTGTTCCCCATAATAAATTCATCCATTTCTGTCTTCAAGGGCGCAATTTTAGTTTTAACCTTTTTTTTCAAATACCTAAATAAAGCTTTTACCATCCTCCTTTATATTTTTGGCCAGTTTGCCTTTGAACCTCATTTTTTTCCTCCATGTATTGCCTTTTTAGTTATCCTCTGTTGCTCTTTAAACATTTCCCAGTCCTCCAGCTTCTGCTCATCTTTGCTATGTTATACTTCTCTTTTTACAGTCCTTAACTTCACACGCTAGCCACGGCCGCCCCTCCCTTCCTTTAGGATCTTTCTTCATCTTTGGAATGAACTGATTCCGAACAATTGGACTGTGGGAGGAAACCGGAAACCCGTGCAGACAATGTGCAAACACCACACAGACAATTGCCCGAGGCAGGAATTGAACCCAGGGCCCTAGTGCTGTGAGGCAGCAGTGCTAGCCACCGTGCCACCCCACAAGGATGGGTGCTGGGATCTCTTTTGCTTGTAATATATAAAACTGATTGATAGTCTGATTAGGAAGTTTGCAGACAAAACAAAAATTTATGGAGTTGTGGGTGGAGAAGATGGACATCAAAGGTTGCAGCAGAATATAGATAAGCTGGTAAGTTGGGCAGAGAAATGACAGATTAATCTGGACAAGTGTGAGATGATGCATTTTGGAGGGCGATGCAAGAGGAAAGAACAATAAGTGGCTGGATTCTCCAGGGAATTGATGTATCATAAGGATCTTGGGGTCCAAGTCCACAGCTTGCTGAAAGTAGCTACACAAGTGGATAAAATGGTAAAGAGGGATACTCATGCTTGCCTTAATTACAAGTATATTAATTATAAGGAGTTGTTGGATAAACTTGGATTGTTTTCGTAAGAGCACCAGAGCCTGAGGACTGATCTTATAGAAGTATATAAAATTATAAGGGGCATGAGTCAGGTGAATAGTCAGAGTCTTTTTCTCCCAGGGTGGAAATGTCAAATTCTAAAGGAGCATATGTTTAAGTGGTGGTGGGGTGTGGGTGGATGGGTTTGGGAATTGGTGATGGAGAAGGGAAGGCAAATGTTTGAAGGAGATATGCGAGAAAAAAAAAACTTCTCTTTTTACATAATGGATGATAGATACCTGGTATATGCTGCCGGGGAGACGGTAGAAGCAGATACAAAAGCAAAATTTTAAGAGACATTTAGACAGACATGAACAGGCAGTGAATAGAGGGCTAAGGATCATGTGCAGGCAGATGACATTTGTTTAGGATAGCATCATGGTCAGCTCAGACATGGTGGGCCTTGTTTCTGTGGTACGCTGTTCTACATTCTATGTTCTATGTTCTCAGTCTCTAGTTTTCCTGTCTGTGCAATTTTCCCTTATTCTGAATGAGTTACTAAGTGGGCCAAAGTTGAATCTGGATCCAGAAACTTATTCATCAGAAATGGCAAATCAAGAGGAAACATTATAAATACATCAATCACATCCAAGCCTTTAAATACATTGTAGATTTCAACAAGATCATTCTGAGACACTACAGAATTAGCCCAGATTTCTCAATCTCTCTTCATAAGACAGCATTCATGTCCCAGCAACAAATTTGGTGAACTTTGTTGTATTCCTCTATGACGATAACATCCTGCCGACCCCAGGAATGGTCTAATCAAGGCTCTATACATGTAAAGCTTGACTTTGCTTATCCTATACTCAAATCTTCTGTAATAAAATGCCACTATTCCTTGAAATTCTATTGTAACTACATGTCAGCTGTCAGTGACTTATTAACAAAGATCTCCATGCCACTTTGTGCATCTACAATTGCCATTTGAGAAATCTACTGCACATCTGTACTTTCTACCAAGGTAAATAACCTCAAATTTTTCAATGCTATATTGCATCTGTCATATTTTTGCCCACTCAGCTGCACTTTGGACAATTAAGACGGCAATTATAACACTTACCAAGACAACAATGCTGAAATCATGAAAGACTCTGGCTAGATATTCCTTGTCCGTGAGCCTAAAAACTGAAAAAACCTACAAACAGATCTGAACAGACCTAAAGACACACTGAGTTCAGGCCCTCCAGACTTAGCTTAAGCTGAACAGACTCAAATAGAACTACAGAGTAAGTGTTTCTGAAAACATCCATTATCCGCGAAGGAGTTGACTGAAGGTTTCAGTTAAAATATTCCTGACCAATAAGTGAAGGAAGAGCTTCATTTTGTTTCAGAGACGGTTTGTTCTCTTGCTGTTGTTTCGTTGGAATGTTATCTTGAGGTTACTTACCACTTTAGGCTTGCTCCATTCGTTCTGCGCGCATTCAAATATAGCATCACATTTTGAGGCTGTAATAAAGTTCTCACACTCGTTTTCGCAGTCACCAGCCCTCGGTTCAAAACTAGCCAGAGCTAACAGATAACAAAATCAAAAAATACTCCCATTGCCCAAGACGAGCTCAAGTGTTAATTTACATCCATTCCCCAATTTAATTTTGTTCACTCTCACTTCAAAACCCATTAACTTCAAAAGTGAAAATCAAATCAGTGCTCTCAAACTGAAGTCAGCAGACAGCAATAGAGAGCATACTCTTTGGCTTTTTGCTCCTTAGTTTGGAGGTTGGTATCCATATTCATGTTTACTGAGGGGATGGATCTCAAAGGAAATCATATTTCACAATCCTTGCAGATGCCACTTGGAATTGCTTTGTGCTTTCAGAATTTGCTATTTACTGCCACAATAGGAATAATGTGATCAAGGATAGTCAGCATGGTTTTGTGAAGGTAAAAAATGAGGTCTGCAGATGCTGGAGATCACAGTTGAAAATGTGTTGCTGGTTAAAGCACAGCAGGTCAGGCAGCATCCAAGGAATAGGAAATTCGATGTTTCGGGCATAAGCCCTTCGTCAGTAATGAGGAGAGGGTGCCAGGCAGGTTAAGATAAAAGGTAGGGAGGAGGGACTTGGGGGAGGGGCGATGGAGATGTGATAGGTGGAAGGAGGTCAAGGTGAGGGTGATAGGCCGGAGTGGGGTGGGGGCGGAGAGGTTAGGAAGAAGATTGCAGGTTAGGAGGGCGGTGCTGAGTTGAGGGAACCGACTGAGACAAGGTGGGGGGAGGGGAAATGAGGAAACTGGAGAAATCTGAGTTCATCCCTTGTGGTTGGAGGGTTCCCAGGCGGAAGATGAGGCGTTCTTCCTCCAACCGTCGTGTTGTTATGTTTTGCCTGTGGAGGAGTCCAAGGACCTGCATGTCCTCGGTGGAGTGGGAGGGAGAGTTAAAGTGTTGAGCCACGGGGTGGTTGGGTTGGTTGGTCCGGGCGTCCCTGAGGTGTTCTCTGAAGCATTCCGCAAGTAAGTGGCCCGTCTCCCCAATGTAGAGGAGGCCACATCGGGTGCAGCGGATGCAATAGATGATGTGTGTGGAGGTGCAGGTGAACTTGTGGCGGATATGGAATGATCCCTTGGGACCTTGGAGGGAAGTGAGGGAGGAGGTGTGGGCGCAAGTTTTACATTTCCTGCGGTTGCAGGGGAAGGTGCAGGAAGTGGAGGTTGGGTTGGTGGGGGGTGTGGACCTGACGAGGGAGTCACGAAGGGAGTGGTCTTTGTGGAACGCTGATAGGGGAGGGGAGGGAAATATATCCCTGGTGGTGGGGTCCGTTTGGAGGTGGCAGAAATGACGGCGGATGATACGCTATATATGGAGGTTGGTGGGGTGGTAGGTGAGAACCAGTGGGGTTCTGTCTTGGTGGCGGTGGGATGGGCGGGGCTCAAGGGCGGAGGAGCGGGAAGTGGAGGAGATGCGGTGGAGGGCATCGTTGATCACGTCTGGGGGGAATCTGTGGTCCTTGAAGAAGGAGGCCATCTGGGCTGTGCGATGTTGGAACTGGTCCTCCTGGGAGCAGATGCGGCGGAGACGAAGGAATTGGGAATATGGGATGGAGTTTTTACAGGGGGCAGGGTGGGAGGAGGTGTAGTCCAGGTAGCTGTGGGAGTCAGTCGGTTTATAGTAGATGTCTGTGTTAAGTCGGTCGCCCGAGATAGAAATGGAAAGGTCTAGGAAGGGGAGGGAGGAGTCTGAGACAGTCCAAGTGAATTTGAGGTTGGGATGGAAGGTGTTGGTAAAGTTGATGAACTGTTCAACCTCCTCGTGGGAGCACGAGGC